>NC_091984.1:219878779-220075758 GCF_044704955.1 Pristiophorus japonicus | reverse complement strand
TGCATGAGCAGGCTCGAAGGGCCGAAAGGCCTACTCCTGCACCTATTTTCTATGTTTCTATGGTGCAGAGGAGGACCACTTGACTAATCCCCAGTCTAAAGCATCTTTGTTATCAAGATAGGCTAAAAGAGTTGGGGCTCTGCACCTTAGGGAAGTGTGGACTTTGATTGAGGTTTATAAGATAATGAAAACAATAGATTGTGTTCCAGCTGACAGTTTATTATGAACCAGCTGAAAACATGCATACATGTATCTGCCGTACAGATTCATGCTCAAGCAATGTCTGGTATGACCTCCAATCCAAAGCAAAATTACAGTTCCCTTCTTTACCCTATCCCATGCAGAAGATTTCAGGGTGGTTACTTTCAGTTGCTGCATTCTCAATGTATAGTGCATAGTCAACCATAATTGTGTGATTAGGACCTGACAGCAATATTTTGTGTGTAATTAAAACCGCCAATGGGGTGGTAGCTCCCGAGGGAGCTCTCCCCGAACAAATTTCCCCCTGGCCATCTGCTGCCATCCTTCACCCTTCTCTCCCTCAATCGCGCCCCCCCTCCCCCAGCCGGCCCTAATAGTCAGAGCATTTCCCACCTCTAAAGTATATCCCTTACCCCTAAAACCCATGCTGCAAGGGCAGCTACCTGGGCCCACTACCCATCCCCCAATCAAGATTTACCTTCCAGATCGACCTCCCTGCTGCCAAGACCTTCCAACTGGTCCTTCGCCTTTCACTCCCCACTGGACGTGGCCAACTCAGCTGCTCCACCCAGTTCTCGATGGCCGTGAGCCTTCGACCAGCTCCGACCACAGGTTTGGACCCTACCTTCACTCTTCGCCCTCACGCATGGCCTCCACCCCCCGGTGACGTTTGGGTCTCCAACCACGCCCCCCCCCCCGTACCTCCTCCCTCGGCAACGCCCTGGCCTTCCTTCCTCCAGCGTCGTCCTGGCCTCCCGCTGGCCGCGCTCAACTCCGGAGCCTCTGTCGAGCACATGGTGTGCACAATGGCTGTGGCCACTCTGACCTCTCCTCCTTCCACGAAGTGAACCTCTGGCCATCAGAATGCCTGCCCTCAATCAGGAGCTGATACCTGTGAGAGGAAAGCATTACCTCAAATCTCTCACCCTCACCTTCGACACCTCGGATTTCTCACTATCTCACCGAAAGGCGCTGCTCAGCGTCGAGCTTCTCGCATCCCACCATCGGCAACTAGGCCCATACAGTAGTGCCTGGTCTCCAATCATCTTGGACCCCTTTGCCATTGGACCAAGACCATGCTCTGCTAAGCCCGTGTGGTAGCCGATGTGCAACGGCCACCCCACGTTAAAAGAACTCACGCATAGGCATCTTCCATCCCTTCAAAATGAAGTTCGGGACCTGGAACATCAGGACCCTCATGGACAACCCCAACAGCAACAGACCGGAACACTGCACCGCCATCGTTATCCAGGAACTCGGATGCTTCGACGTCGACATCGCCACCCTAAGCGAGACCCGGCAGGCAGTGGAAGGCCAGCTCAAAGAACAAGATGGAGGTTGCACCTTCTTCTGGAAAGGCAAACCAGAAGAAGAATGCCGCCTCCATGGAGTTGGTTTCGCTATCAAGAATGAGCTGGTCAACCGCCTCAGAGACTCCCCCTGCGGGATTAGTGAAGGTCTTATGACTCTCCGATTCACCCTATCCCGGAGCCAGTGCGCCACAGTTATCCATGTGTATGCCCCAACAATCCGCCCAACAGATGAGGCCAAAGAGGAATACTACTCCAGCCTCGAACAATCCCTGTACCGGATGACAAATTGATCCTCCTCGCGACTTCAACGCCAGAGTTGGTAAGGGCACACACAGACCTCTGAGGAGGCATGATCGGCAGAGAGGAGGTAGGGAAAACGAACTCCAGCGGTACCCTGCTGCTGACAAAATGCTAGAACATGACCTTGTCGTCACCACCACCTTGTTTCGAGTACTGCCACCTGCTCGACCACATCATCGTCCGAGCGAGGAACTGCAAGGACATGCAGATCACCCGCGCCATGACTGGATCTGACAAATGCTGGACTGACCACCGCCTAATCCGTTCCGTCATCAACATTAATATAGCCCCAAAGCATTGACGGCAACAGAAGCAATGCCGTAGAAAACTCAACGCCGGGGCACTCGAAGACCCAGCCAGCGCCTCACTGCCAACCTGATGACCCTGAGACGCAGAGTGCCCACAGCGCCTGGTCTGCCTACCATACCCAACGTCTGCGAAGAGACGCTCGGTCGCTCAACCAGGAAACACCAGGACTGGTTTGACGAGAATGACCAGGAGATCCAGGAGCTAATAAACTGCAAGCACAGGGCATTTCTGAACTTAAAGCAGCAACCCAACTCTGGAGCAACAAAGCAGACGGCTGAAGGCCGAGGTCCAACAAAAAACACACAACCTAAAGAATAGATGGTGGGAGAAAGCACAGGAGATTCAGCAGCTGGCCGACAGCCATGACGTGTGAGGATTCTTCACTGCAGTTAAGTCCATCTACGGCTCAAGCACCCAAGGCCCCACCCCACTGCTGGCCAAGAACGGGGATACACTCATTAAGGACACCGAGGCCGTCTAGGCCCGCTGGAAGGAGCATTTCGAAGATCTCCTTAATTGAGACTCTGCTTTTGACACGAGTGTCCGCGACTCCATCCCGCAGCATGCTGCACGCCACCACCTCAGCAAAACCCCAGCCCTGCACAAGGTAGAAAAGGCCATCCGTCAGCTCAAGAACAACAAGGCACAGGAGCGGATGGAATCCCCGCTGAGGCACTAAAGTATGGCAGAGAAGCACAATGCATGACCTCATTCTCTTATCTGGAAGGAGGAGAGCATGCCGGGGAGGTCTGAGATTCCATAATCGTGAATTTTTTTTTAAAAAAGGGGACAAGTCCAAATGCGGCAACTACAGAGGAATCTCCTGGCTGTCGGACACTGAAACATCGCTGAAATCCTCCTCAACCGACTTCTCCCTGTGGCTGAAGAGCTCCCAAGTCACAATGTGGATTCCGCCCACTAAGGTATACAAAGGACATGATCTTCACCGCGCAACAACTACAAGAGAAATGCAGGGAACAGCACCAACCCTTGTACGTGACCTTTGACCTCAAACTATGCAGCGTCCTCCTCCGTTTTGGCTGCCCCCAAAAGTTTGGCACCATCCTCCACCTGCTCCAAGATGAGCAACGGATCCACCACAAACCCAATCCACATCCAGACCGGGGTCAAACAGGGCTGCGTCATCGCACTAAAGCTCTTCTCGATCTTCCTCGCTGCAATGCTCCATCTCACGCTCAACAAGCTCCCCGCTGGAGTGGAACTAAACTATGGAACCAGCGGAACCTGTTCAACCTTCGGCGCCTCCAGGCTACATCCAAGGTCGTACCATCCTCTTGTCATTGAACTACAGTACGCGGACGACGCTTGCATCTGCGCACATTCAGAGGCCGAACTCCAAGCCATCGTCAACATCTTCACGAGGCGTACGAAAGCTTGGGCCTTGCACTGAACATCCGTAA
Source organism: Pristiophorus japonicus (assembly GCF_044704955.1). Classification (NCBI taxonomy): domain Eukaryota; kingdom Metazoa; phylum Chordata; class Chondrichthyes; family Pristiophoridae; genus Pristiophorus; species Pristiophorus japonicus. The sequence continues at coordinate 220,072,214 of NC_091984.1, read as the reverse complement.
GACAAAAGTCCTCCACCAACCTGACCCCGCCACACAGCTCTGCCCACCCGCCGCCTCCCCCCCCCCCCCCCCCCCCCCCGGTCATCAAAATCCATGGTGCAATCTTGGACAACGTGGACCATTTCCCATACCTCGGGAGCCTACTATCAGCAAGGGCAGACATGGACGACGCAGTCCAACACCGCCTCCAGTGCGCCAGCGCAGCCTTCGATCACCTGAGGAAGAGAGTGTTCGAAGACTAGGACCTCAAATCTGGCACCAAGCTTATGGTCTACAGGGCTGTAGTGATACCTGCCCTCCTATATGGCTCAGAGACGTGGACCATATACCCATCTCATCATGGGAATCGAGGAAGACTTACTTCTACTCATGAAGTGAGTTCTTTGGCGGCTGAGCAATCCAATACGAGAGCCAAAGACTCCGTCACAGGTGGGACAGATAGTTGTTGAGGGAAGGGATGGGCGGGACTGGTTTGCCGCACGTTCTTTCCGCTGCCTGCGCTTGATTTCTGCATGCTCTCGGCATTGAGACTCGAAGTGTTCAATGCCCTCCCGGATACACTTTCTCCATTTAGGGCGGTCTTTGGCCAGGGACTCCCAGGTGTCAGTGGTGATGTCGCACTTTATCATGGAGGCTTTGAGGGTGTCCTTGTAATGTTTCCACTGCCCACCTTTGGCTTGTTTGCCGTGAAGGAGCTCTGCACAGAGCACTTGCTTTGGGAGTCTCGTGTCTGGCATGTGAACTATGTGGCCGGGCCCAGCGAAGCTTATCGAGTGTGGTCAGTGCTTCAATGCAGGGGATGTTGTCCTGGATGAAGACACTGATGTTGGTGCACCTGTCCTCCCAGGGAATTTGTAGGATCTTGCGGAGGCATCTTTGGTGGTATATCTCCAGCGACTTGAGGTGTCTTCTGTCCATCGTCCATGCCTCTGAGCCATACAGGAGGGTGGGTATTACTAGACCATGAGCTTGGTGGTAGATTTAAGGGCGTGGTCTTCGAACACTCTTTTCCTCAGGCGGCCGAAGGCTGCACTAGCGCACTGGAGGTGGTGTTGAATCTCCGCATCAATGTCTGCTTTTGTTGATAAGAGGCTCCTGAGGTATGGGAAATGGTCCACATTGTCGAGGGCCGTGCCATGGATCTTGATGACTGGGGGGCAGTGCTGTGCAGTGAGGACAGGCTGATGGAGGACCTTTGTCTTACGAATGTTTAGCGTAAGGTCCATGCTTTCATACGCCTCAGTATATGGAGCTCGGCCTCAGAATATGCGCAGACGCAGGCATCGTCCGCGTACTGTAGCTCAACGTCAGAGGTTGGGGTGACCTGGCCTGGAGGCGGCGTAGATTAAACAGTTTCCCACTGGCTCTGTAGCTTAGTTCGATTCCAGTGGGGAGCTTGTTGACTGCAAGGTGGAGCATGGCAGCGAGGAAGATTGAGAAGAGGGTAAGGTGGAGCATGGCAGCGAGGAAGATTGAGAAGAGGGTTGGAGCGATGACGCAGCCCTGTTTGAGCCCCGGTCCGGACGTAGGTTGGATCTGTAATGGATCCATTGGTAAGGATCACGGCCTGCATGTTGTCGTGGAGCAGGCGAAGGGTGTTAACAAACTCTTGGGGGCATCCGAAACGAAGGAAGCCGCTCCATAGACCTCGTGGTTGACAGTGTAAGGTCGAATAAGGCCATATGTAAGGGCTGGCGCTGCTCCCTGGGTTTTTCCTGCAGCTGTCACGATGCAAAGATCATGTCGGTTGTGTGCGTAGGGGACGAAATCCGCACTGTGACTCCGGGAGGAGCTCCTCGGCCACAGGGAGAAGACAGTTGAGGAGAACTCTAGCGACAACTTTCCCAATGGCTGATAGCAGGGAGATTCCCCTGTAATTGCCGCAGTCGGACTTGTCCCCTTTTTTAAAGATGGTCATGATCATTGCACTCTGAGATCTCCCGGCATGCTCTCCTCCCTCCAAATGAGAGAGATGAGGTCATGTATCCGCGCCAACAGCGCCTCGCCACCATACTTTAGCGCCTCAGCAGGGATTCCATCTGCTCCTGTAGCCTTATTGTTCTTGAGCTGTTTTATGGCTTTTCCTACCTCGTGCAACGTTGGGGTTTCACTGAGGTGGTGGCCGGTCGCATGCTGCGGGATGAAGTCGAGAACACTCGAGTCAAAGGCAGAGTCTCGATTGAGGAGATCTTCAAAGCACTCCTTCCAATGGGCCCTGACCGCCTCGGTGTCCTTGATGAGTGTTTCCCCGGTCTTGGCCAGCAGTGGGGTGGGACCTTGGGAGTTTGGACCGTAGGTGGCATTGACTGCAATGAAGAATCCTCGCATATCGTGGCTGTCGGCCAGTTGTTGTATCTCCTGTGCTTTCTCCATCCACTACCTGTTCTTTAGGTCCTGGGTTTTTTGTTGGATCTCAGCCTTGAGCCTTCTGTAATGTTGCTTTGCGGCTCCCGAGTTGGGTTGTTGCTTGAGGCTCAGAAATGCTCAGTGCTTGCAATCTATTAGTTCTTGGACTTCTTGATCATTCTCATCAAACCAGAACTGGTGTTTTCTGGTTGAGTAACCATGTGTCGCTTCACAGGCTTATTGTTCTTGAGCTGTTTTATGGAGGCCTGGAGGGCAGATAAGCACTGTGGGCATTCAGCATCTCAAGGTCATCAAGGCACGCCAGTTTAGCTGTGAGGCGCTGGCTGTATAGGAATCTCTTAGCTGGGTCTTTAAGTGCGCCAGCATTGACTTTTTTGCAGCACTGCTTCTGCTGTCCCCTCTGCTTTGGGGCTATGTTAATGTCGATGATGGATTGGATTAGGCGGTGGTCCGTCCAGCAGTCATCAGCTCCTGTCATGGCGCGGGTGATGCGCACATCCATGCGATCCCTGGCTCGGATGATGACATAGTCGAGCAGGTGCCAGTGTTTGGAGCGAGGGTGTTGTCACAATGCCTTGTATTTGTCCCTCTGGTGGAACAGGATGTTGGTGATGAGAAATTCATGTTCTAGACATTTTGTCAGGAGTAGGGTACCACTGGAGTTGGCTTTCCCTACCCCCTTTCTGCCAATCATGCCTCCCCAGAGGGCTTGTGTCTTTGCCGACCCTGGCATTGAAGTCACCTTGGAGGATCAATTTGTCGCCCGCAGGGACGTGGGACAAGGATGTTTCGAGGTTGAAATAAAAACCCTCTTTGGTCTCGTCCGTTGCATCGAGTGTTGGGGCGTACGCACTGATTGTGGCGCATTGGTTCCGGGATAGAGTGAGTCGAAGAATCATGAGGCGTTCGTTAACCCCGCAGGGGGCGTCTTTGAGGCGGTCGACCAGCTCATTTTTGATGGCGAAGCCGACTCCATGAAGGCGGCGTTCTTCCTCTGGTTTTCCTTTCCAGAAAAAGATGTAACCTCCACCATGTTCCTTGAGCTGGCCTTCCCCTGCCCACAGATCTCGCTTAGAGCGGCGATGTTGATGTCAAAGCATCTTAAGTTCCCGGGCAACTATGGAGGTGCGGCGTTCCAGCCTGTCGCTGTTCAAGTTGTCCATGAGGGTCCTGACGTTTCAGGTCCCGAACTTCATGTTAACGAAGTAGAAGATGCCTGCGCATGACTTCTTTTAACATGGGGTGGCTGTTGCACACCGGCATCCACACGGGCTCGGCTGAGCAAGGTCTTGGTTCAGTGGCAATGGGGTCCAAGACGACTGGAGACCAGGCACTGTTGTATGAGCCTAATTGCCTACGGTGAGATGTTGGCCACAAGCTCGGCGCTGAGTAGCGCCCTTGATGGTAGGTGGCCCGAGGCTTGGTTGGGGCCAGGCATTAGGAAGGTCAGTTGTCTGCTGGAGCTCTGAGGGATGTTTTAAAGGTTTCTTCCAAAGTTTTAAAAAAGAAGAAAAAGTTTTCCAAAGTTATTTAAAAGTTTCTCCAGAGATTTAAAAAAATTTCTCCAAGTTGTTTAAAAGTTTTAAAGGTTTCTCAAGTTGATCAAAAGTCTAAAAGTTGATTAAAAGTTTAAAATATAAGTCAGTAGTAGGTTACTCCCTTGGCACAGCTCCATGGGCGCTGCCAGCCCTCTGCAGCTGCACAAAGCCCTGGCCAGACCACACCCGGAGCACCACGAGGAAGTAGAGGCCCAGTCATCCCTGGACGCCGCCTGGGAGAGGCCTGGATACTGCCAGGGGCCCGGAGAGCCGAGAGCAAGCTGGGTATGTTGAGCAGTAGTTTCCTGTGTTGTCCTGAGCCGGCCTCTGAGTCCCTTCGGCGGTTAAACGCCGGCCATGGAGTCCCTTCTGCCAACTCTAAGCCGGCCTCGGCAGCAACCCTGGAGTCCCAACCCGACCTGACAGTGGCTCCGCCACAGCTGAGGATCATATACAGTAGACATCTCAACGCACTGGAGAAATACCACCAATGCTGCCTCCGCAAGATCCTGCAAATCCACTAGGAGTATAGACGCACCAAAGTCCGTGTTTTCGATCAGGCCAACATCACCAGCATTGAAGCACTGACCACACTCGACCAGCTCCGTTAGGTGGGCTACATCGTCTGCATGCCGGACACGAGACTTCCAAAGCAAGTACTCTATTCGGAACTCCTTTACAGCAAGTGAGCCCCAGGTGGGCAGCGGAAACGTTTCAAGTTCACCATCAAAGCCTCCTTGATAAAGTGCAACATCCCCACTGACACCTGGGAATTCCTGGCCAAAGATTACCCTAAGAGGAGGAAGAGCATCTGGGAGGGCACTGAGCACCTCGGGTCTCGTCACCGAAAGCATGCAGAAAACAAGCACAGGCAACGGAAGGAGCTTGCGGCAAACCAGACTCCACAGCCACCCTTTCCTCCAACGACTCTGTCCCACCTGTGACAAAGACTGTAATTCCCGTATTGGACTGTAGTCATCTGAGAATTCACTTTGAGTGGAAGCAAGTCTTCCTCGATTTCAAGGAACTGCCGATGGTGACTTCCACCTCCATAACATTGCCTGTCTCCGCCCCCGCCTCAGCTCATCTGCTGCTGAAACCCTCATCCATGTTACCTCTAGACTTGACTACTCCCACGCACTCCTGGTTGGCTCCCACATTCTACCCTACGTAAAGTTCAGGTCATCCAAAACTTGGCAGCCCTTGTCCTAAGTCGACCAAGTCCCACTCATCCACCACCCCTGTCGACCTACATTGGCTCCCGGTTAAGAACATAACATAAAAAATAGGAGCAGGAGTTGGCCATACGGCCCCTCGAGCCTGCTCCACCATTCAATAAGATCATGGACTGATCAGATCATGGATGAGCTGATCTAAGCAATGCCTCGATTTCAAAATTCTCATCCTTGTTTACAAATCCCTCCATGGCCTCGCCCCTCCCTATCTCTGTAATCTCCTTCAGCCTCACAACACCCGCCCCCCCCCCCCCCCCCCCCCCCCGAGATGTCTGCACTGCTCAAATTCTGCTCTCTTGAGCGTCCCTGAGAATAACCGCTCAACCATTGGTGGCCATGTCTTCAGCTGCCTATGACCCAAGCTCTGGAACTTCCTCCCGAAACTTCTCCGCCTCTCTACCACTCTCCTCCTTTAAGACGCTCCTGACAACCTACCTCTTTGACCAAACTTTTGGTCATCTGCTGTAATTTCTTCTTATGTGGCTTGGTGTCAAATATATTTGTTTTGTCTTAAAACACTCCAGTGAAGCATCTTGGGACGTTTTACGATGTTAAAGGTGCTATATAAATACAAGTTGTTTTTGGTTATTTATGGATGAATCCATCTGTACAAATATGATGTCACAAATCACCTTCAGAAGTTTTCTTTCTTAGAGGACTCCATAAGCACACAACTTGTGGTTTTATGAAACCATTTTAATGACATAAATTGAAAATATCTCTTAACCCTTGCTGAATTTTTCATAGGTACTATGCAGGCTGGGCTGATAAATGTCATGGTAAGACCATTCCCATGGATGGAAATTACTTCTGCTATACACGTCATGAACCAGTTGGTGTGTGTGGGCAAATCATCCCGGTGAGTGAACAGTGAAGAAAAATTGTTGAGGGTGGGAAAAGAAGGAATGATTAATTTCCATTTTGACTGAAATTATTAGGTTCTTGATGTACATTGCACCCCAAATTTTATTTGTTTTTATACATAAACATTTTTTTTGTATAGGCACTAAATTATTACTAGAAGAGCTAATAACATACCATAGGCCACCTTATGGTTGTGTATCTTGAAATTTTTTAAACCACTAACCACTTATTTGTTTGAATGGAAACTTGATTTAATTGATTAAAAGCTACAATTTTTACTCACTCGGTTTTCAAAATGCTGAGTATAAGTTAGTTTCTTCATTCTCGGGACAATAAATCTTATATTCACAACTGTGTTTTGAAATTTTTGGGAAGGAGGACTATAATATGCACAAGGGAATCAATTGGGAAGGTGGACCTTGATGTCATCCTTTCACTTTAAAAAAAAAAGGCGCAAATTTGTTGCTGGTGTGCCACATGCGCAGCACCATGCTATATTGTCAATAATCACTCTGGAAAAACTAACAGCATGTCTTGTAATTTGGCAAATATAAGTATGGGGTTAATTACCACTGCTTGGGTGGAAACCTTGGGGATGGGGTGGTGGAGTAAAACAGCAGTCGCAGACTTGCTGTCTGTAAGCCAATTGTTTAAGCAAAGTGATTTGGAAAAAGTTCAAATTGATTTACACCCATCACACAACTGTAAATTCATAATTCTCCAAAGCTGCTTTTTACTTTAAATAAAATCTTTATGTTTTAAACTGGTTCGCGTATCTTTTTTTAATATTAAAGTGGTTACTGCCTTAAACACATCTCTACTCTACATTCAGATTTTAACCAAACATCCAATGAATTCACTTTGTCTGAAACTTGAGAAGCACATTAGCTAGTGCAGTAGTCTGAATAACCCCAAAGTTGCATGATTGTCAGTTTCTCTCCCTCATCATAGGTAGTCCCTCGGAATCGAGGAAGACTTGCTTCCACTCTTAACATGAGTTCTTTGGTGGCTGAACAGTACAATACAAGAGCCACAGACTCTGTCACAGGTGGGACAAATAGTCGTTGAGAGAAGGGGTGGATGGGACTAGTTTGCCGCACACTCTTTCCACTACCTGCACTTGATTTCTGCATGGTCTCGACGTTGAGACTCTAGGTACTCAGCGCCTATCGGATACACTTCCTCCACTTAGAGGGGTCTTGGGCCAGGGACTCCCAGGTGTCATTGGGGGTGTCGCATTTTATCAGGAAGGCTTTGAGGATTTCCTTGTAGCGTTTCCGCTGCCCACCTTTTGGCTCGTTAGCCGTGAAGGAGATCCGAGTGGAGCACTTGCTTTGGGAGTCTCGTGTCTGGCATGCGAACTATGTGGCCTGCCCAGCGGAGCTGATTGAGTGTGGTCAGTGCTTCAATGCTGGGGATGTTGGCCTGGACGAGGACACTGATGTCGGTGCGCCTGTCCTCCCAGGGAATTTGTAAAATCTTGCCAGTTTCTCTCCAATGAGGCAATGAATATGTACTGTAGTCAACATCAGTAGTTCAGTTACTGATGACTAACAAAATAGTGTATGAATCTGGAACATGGACAGTTAAGCTTCTAATTCTGAATGTATGTTTGGAAATTGAATAATAATGTAATGACTGTGTCTTTTAAAACTAATTTCCAATTTTATCTTTTTTTTAGTGGAATTTTCCACTGTTGATGCAAGCCTGGAAGCTTGGACCAGCATTAGCAACTGGAAACGTGGTGGTGATGAAGGTGGCAGAGCAGACCCCACTAACTGCGCTATATGTGGCACATTTAATCAAGGAGGTTGGACTAACTTTTAAGTTTTTAGTGTTAAAGTTAAACAAGGTGGTGATCAAACAACATTGGGCTAATAATTGCATTTGCATGTGCTCTATTGTTCATTGGGTTTGTGCCTTCACAAGTTTCTGATTTGACCTTGCTGACTGCAGGAGGTGATGAGAACATGCCTTGATTGTTGGTGAGGGATGGAAAATTACACGGCAACTCACTTTATAGCCACACTTCTTAGTGACCAGCTCCAGAGTAACAAGGGAAGATGCCTGGTTGCAGTCTGTAATATGGCGCTTTCTGTGAAGGCGCACTACACACTGCTGCGGGCGGGGGTAGTGGGAAGGAAGAGGAAGGAAACTGCACTAGAAACAAATGCTGGACTGGACAATCCCTAGATCTTCAACAGGCTACGTCCATTGAAGCAACCTGAAATGGCTCCTGCTGTTTCCTTGAATGTTGCTTTGACGTAACTACCACACAGTGCACTTGTGGGCACCATGATGATGGCAGTATGTTGTCACCTTTGTATAGATCTGTTTTCTACAAGTCCACTGATTGGGCTGATTGATATATAAAATACTCGGGGACTGACTTTTGTCAGCCATTCCGTCTGATTTCTGCTGTGACTCCTGCGAGAATCAGATGGAATAGTTTGAAAAACATTGAGACCCAGAGGCACCAGACCCTGTCCTGACTTGGGATTTCCTGCTCGATCTTGTAATGGGTCAAGCCTCTGCCTGCTCCTTACAATGCCAATGATGTGGCGGAGGCACAAACTGCCTATGCTGGGTGTTCCTGCCCATAAAGGACCCTGCATAAGACTGAAGGCAGGTACACTGAATCAGATGAGGTGTGCCAGCCTCAGAGGTTTTTGTTTCATTCTTTGGATGTGGGTGTCGCTGGCAAGATCCAATATTTATTGCTCGTCCCGAGTTGCCCTTGAAGGTGGTGAGCTGCTGCCTTGAACCGCTGCAGTCTGTCTGGTGATGGTGCTCCCACAATGCTGCTGGGTAGAGAATTCCAGAATTTTGACCCAGTGACGATGAAGGAATGGCGAAATATGTTCAGGTCAGGATGGTATGTGACTTGGAGATGATGGTTCTCCTACTTCCTTTGTCCTTCTGCGTGGTGGAGGGTTTGGGAAGTGCTGCCGAAGAAGCGGTGGCAAGTTGCTGCAGTGCATCCTGTGGATAGTACACACTACAGCTTTGGAATGCCAATGGTGAAGTGGGTGGATGTTTAGGCTAGTGGGTGAAGTGCTGATCAAGTAGACTGCTTTGTCCTGGATGGTGGTGAGTTTCTTCTGTTGTTGCAGCTGCATCCATCCAGGATAATGGAGTGTTTTCAATCATACTCCTGACTTGTGCTTTGTAGATAGTGAAAAGGCTCAGGGGAGTTAGGCCAGCCACTCATTGCAGAATACCCAGCCTCTGACTTGCTCTCATTTCTAGTCAATGGTAACTTCCAGAATGTTGATGGTGGAGGACTTGACAATGATAATCCCGTTGTATGTCAAGGGGAGGTGGTTAGGTAGATTCTGTCTTGTTCGAGATGATCATTGCTGGTTACTTGCGTGGTGCAAATGTTACCTAGGAACCATGTTTTCCGTCCCTCAAACCTGTTCTGCCATTCAATTAGATCATGGCTGATCTGTACCTCCACTCCATTTACCCCCATTTGATCCATATCTTGATACCTTTACCTAATAAAAATCTGTCCATCTCAGTCTTGAAAATGTAGATTGACCCAGCATCCACAGCCTTTTGGGAAGTGAATTCCACATTTACGCTACCCTTTGTGTGGGGGGAAAATTGCTTCCTGATTTCACTCCTGAATGGCCTAACTCTCATTTTAAGATTGTGGCCTTTTGTCTGGATTCCCCCACCAGAGGAATGGCTTCTCTGTATCTATTCTATATAATCCTTTTATTATTTTAAACACCTCAATTAGTTCACCCCTCAATCTTCTAATCTCAAGGGAATACAACCCAAGTGTATGTAACCTTTCCTTATAATTTAACCCTTTAAACCTTGTATCAAGATTCTTGTCATTTATCAGCATAAGTCATGATGTTGTCCAGGTCATGGTGAATACAGGTGTGGACTGCTTCATTATCTGAGTAATTGCAAATGGCACTGAATACTGTGCAATCATCAGCGATCAACACATCTGACCTGTGATGGAGGGGAGGTCATTGATGAAACAGCTGAAGATGGTTGGGCCTAGGACGCTGCCATGAGAAACTCCTCAGGCTGAGATGATTGGCGTACCAACAACTGCAACCATCTTCTTTTATACCAGATTAAGCTCGATTCCCATTGACTTCAACTTTGGGGGCTCCTTGGTGTCATACATAGTGCAATGTTGCCTAAAATGTCAAGGGCTGTCACTCTTTCCTCCCCACTGGAATTCAGTTCTTGTGTCCATGTTTGGACCAAGACTGTAATGAAGTCTGGAGTGGTTCTGATGGAACCCAAACTGAGCATCAGTAAGTGCCACTTGATAGTACTTGTTGATGACTCCTCCCATCACTTTGCTAATGGAAATCACCCGCCTGGAAGAGGGATCCAGGCCTGGAACCCCAAAGCTGGCAATTTCTTTCCCCAAAGCTTTCAGTATCAGCCACAGGGATTGTGAATGGGATCTTAGGAAGGGGAAGGGAGGGGCCTGAGAACCCCTCCACCTCGAATAGCTGGTGGGTAGTTCCTATCAGCATGGGGCATGCAGATGTCCAAGTTGCATTCATAGTGGCACTGGGGCCTGCTGGCCCTAAGTAAATGAGATGCCTCAATCCTTACAAAATCCACCAGGGTCAGCACTGGATGGCACTGGTGAACATAATCGTGGCATAACTACTAGGATTGCATCCCAGTGATTTTCAGCTCCCTGGACTTTATGGTTTGTTATACATAAGAACATAAGAATTAGGAACAGGAGTAGGCCATCTAGCCCCTCGAGCCTGCTCCGCCACTCAACAAGGTCATGGCTGATCTGGCCGTGGACTCTGCTCCACTTACCCGCCCGCTCCCCATAACCCTTAATTCCCTTATTGGTTAAAAATCTATCTGTGATTTGAATACAGTCAATGAGCTAGCCTCAGCTGCTTCCCTGGGCAGAGAATTCCACAGATTCACAACCCTCTGGGAGAAGAAATTCCTTCTCAAATCGGTTTTAAATTGGCTCCCCCGTATTTTGAGGCTGTTCCCCCTAGTTCTAGTCTCCCAGACCAATGGAAACAACCTCTCTGCCTCTATCTTGTCTATCCCTTTCATTATTTTAAATGTTTCTATAAGATCACCCCTCATCTTTCTGAACTCCAACGAGTAAAGCCCCAGTCTACTCAATCTATCATCATAAGGTAACCCCCTCATCTCCGGAATCAGCCTAGTGAATCGTCTCTGTACCCCCTCCAAAGCTAGTATATCCTTCCTTAAGTAAGGTGACCAAAACTGCACGCAGTACTCCAGGTGCGGCCTCACCAATACCCTGAACAGTTGCAGCAGGACCTCCCTGCTTTTTAACTCCATCCCTCTCGCATTGAAGGCCAACATTCCATTCGCCTTCCTGATTACCTGCTGCACCTACAAACTAACTTTTTGGGATTCATGCACAAGGACCCCCAGGTTCCTCTGCACCGCAGCATGTTGTAATTTCTCCCCAGTCAAATCATATTCCCTTTTACTGTTTTTTTTTTTCCCAAGGTGGATGACCTCACATTTTCCGACATTGTATTCCATCTGCCAAACCGTAGCCCATTCATTTAACCTATCTAAATCTCTTTGCAGCCTCTGTGTCCTCTACACAACCCGCTTTCCCACTAATCTTTGTGTCATCTGCAAATTTTGTTACACTACACTCTGTCCCCTCTTCCAGGTCATCTATGTATATTGTAAACAGTTGTGGTCCCAGCACCGATCCCTGTGGCACACCACTAACCACTGATTTCCAACCCGAAAAGGACCCATTTATCCTGAATCTCTGCTTTCTGTTAGCCAGCCAATTCTCTATCCATGCTAATACATTTCCTCTGACTCCGCGTACCTTTATCTTCTGCAGTAACCTTTTGTGTGGCACCTTATCAAATGCCTTTTGGAAATCTAAATACACCACATCCATCGGTACACCTCTATCCACCATGCTCGTTATATCCTCAAAGAATTCCAGTAAATTAGTTAAACATGATTTCCCCTTCATGAATCCATGTTGCGTCTGCCTGATTGCACTATTCCTATCTAGATCTCCCGCTATTTCTTCCTTAATGATAGCTTCAAGCATTTTCCCCACTTCAGATGTTGAACTAACCGGCCTATAGTTACCTGCCTTTTGTCTGCCCCCCTTTTTTAAACAGAGGCGTTACATTAGCTGCTTTCCAATCCGCTGGTACCTCTGTTGATACTGGATTTTTTTCCCTTCAATCTGTTTCAGCGAATTCACTGACACACGAACACTTTTAGTCTTAGCAACATAAGACCTTTATTCTGTAGATTCTCCGGCCGGGACCTGTTAAGATAAAGGGAACACTCTCGATTCGAGCCTGTCCACCTTTCTCCTGACAAGTCCCGTAACAGTACAAAAGCTCAACACTTATACATTGTTACAGCAGAACACATTTGAGTGACACTCAGTTTATACAATCATTGGTCGATTTCCCCCATAGCATACCCAATTGCAGGCTAACAACTCTTTGACATAGGGTGGGCTTCAGGGATGTGTTTATTGTTTCGATTTTCATAGCATTTCCCTATTTCATGGCTGAATATAGCAGCCCCTCGTCTGACTCATGTCTGACTTTTGCTTTTTCGCGTAACTCGTGTTTGACCACAACTCTGAGTAACCCCTTTTTGTACTGACATTGTAGTTATCACAGCTTGACATCTTTGGTCAGTCATTTACCCATGATTCTTTCTAAAAGCCATTCTACACAAACTATTCTTCATAAACTATTCTCCAATTGCCTCTCCTCCTTCGATACATGTTCGCTGCCTTGCTATATACATTCTCACCTCCCCAGAGTCCAGAGAATTTTGATAGATTATAACGAATGCATCTGCTATAACTTCCGCCATCTCTTTTAATACCCTGGGATGCATTTCATCAGGACCAGGGGACTTGTCTACCTTGAGATCCATTAGCCTGTCCAGCACTAACCCCCTAGTGATAGTGATTCTCTCAAGGTCCTCCCTTCCCACATTCCCGTGACCACCAATTTTTGGCATGGTTTTTGTGTCTTCTACTTTGAAGACCGAAGCAAAATAATTGTTTAAGGTCTCAGCCATTTCCACATTTCCCATTATTAAATCCTCCTTCTCATCTTCTAAGGGACCAACATTTACTTTAGTCACTCTCTTCCGTTTTATATATCGGTAAAAGCTTTTACTATCTGTTTTTATGTTTAGCGCAAGTTTACTTTCGTAATCTATCTTTCCTTTCTTTATTGCTTTCTTAATCATTCTTTGTTGTCATTTAAAATTTTCCCAATCTTCTATTTTCCCACTAATCTTGGCCACCTTATACGCATTGGTTTTTAATTTGATACTCTCCTTTATTTCCTTGGTTATCCACGGCTGGTTATCCCTTCTCTTACCGCCCTTTTTCACTGGAATATATTTTTGTTGAGCACTATGAAAGAGCTCCTTAAAAGTCCTCCACTGTTCCTCAATTGTGCCACCGTTTAGTCTGTGTTCCCAGTCTGCTTTAGCCAACTCTGCCCTCATCCTACTGTAGTCCCCTTTGTTTAAGCATAGTATGCTCGTTTGAGACAATACTTCCTCGCCCTCAACTGTATTACAAATTCAACCATATTGTGATCACTCATTCCGAGAGGATCTTTTACTCAGAGATCGTTTACTATTCCTGTCTCATTACACAGGACCAGATCTAAGATAGCTTGCTCCCTTGTAGGTTCTGTAACATACTGTTCTAAGAAACAATCCCATATGCATTCTATGAATTCCTTCTCGAGGCTACCCCGTGCAATTTGATTTGACCAATCGATATGTAGGTTAAAATCCCCCATGATTACTGCCGTTCCTTTTTCACGTGCCTCCATTATTCCCTTGAGTATTGTCCGCCCCACCATGAAGTTATTATTTGGGGGCCTATAAACTACGCCCACCAGTGACTTTTTCCCCTTATTATCTCTAATCTCCACCCACAATGATTCAACATTTTGTTCATTGGAGCCAATATTGTCCCTCACAACTGCCCTGATATCACTCTTTATTAACAGAGCTACCCCACCTCCTGTCCCTTTTTGTCTATCTTTCCGAATTGTCAGATAACCCTATATGCTTAATTCCCAGTCTTGGCCACCCTGCAACCACGTTTCAGTAATGGCCACCAAATCATACCCATTTGTAATGATTTGTGCCGTCAACTCATTTACTTTATTTCGAATGCTGCGTGCGTTTAGGTAAAGTGTTTTAATACTAGTTTTTAAACTATGATTGTTAGTTTTGACCCCTCCTGCAGCCCCTTTATATTCATACATATTGTCCCTTCCTATCACCTTGTGGTTTACAACAAATGCAACAAATTGGAAAAGTAATGAGCGATGACTGGCAGAAACCTGCTGTTGTAGTAGATTTGGGTGGAAAGGATTTCTAAAATGTTTTTTTTCTGTTGATGTTGGTGTCACGTTCCGCTTTTCATTGACAGGCTGGATTCCCACCCGGGGTTGTGAATATTATTCCTGGTTTTGGACCAACTGCAGGAGCAGCCATTGCCTCGCATATGGATGTTGATAAAGTTGCATTCACAGGATCCACTGAGGTTAGTTTGGAAACGACAACCCCTTAAGTTCACCCCTGGAATTTTGGTACAGTTTAGATCAGTGAATAACTTGTTCATGAATAAGTTGCAACACAAAATACAAATACTTGCTGGTAGTGTAATCCACAATTGAACTGGACAGGTTAGTGCAATAAGTTTACAGGCTTTTAAGTAACTCACATTTTTTTAGTTGGGGTGGTTGATTACATTCCACCATGCAATAAATAACAGCCCTGCCACAAAACAGTTTATTTCTTCAGTTACTGACCAGCCTGTGCATTTCTGTGTTATTGCCAAGAATTACTTCAAGCTATGCACATTGTGTGCAGACAGTTCTGCTTTTGATACTATTGATGCATGGTGAAGCTCTTGTGTGGCTCAATATCCAAGAAGTTTGAGTTTTATAACTTGGACTTGGTGTGTGTAGATGTCACTTGAGCTAGCAGGTCATGACCACCACCAAAAAAAAATCACTTGAGTAACAGATCAGAGACTTTATAGAAATGAATTCTGACTTTGGGGATGATCTAACTCATGATTTTGGAAATTTTTCTTTTGGGTTCATGAACTCCTGAGCAGTTCCTAGTAATTATTTACCCCTCTCTCACTGCTTCCTGCTGGCAGTTCAGTTTTTTTTTAGATTGTTTTTCAAAAGCCTGCTTCTGTCTTACGATCTCTTGCAGGTTGGCCACTTGATCCAGCAGGCTGCAGGAAAAAGTAATTTGAAGAAGGTGACACTGGAGCTGGGCGGGAAGAGCCCAAACGTTATCCTTTCTGATGCTGATGGTAAGGAATGCTACTGTACCTGCCACATGGAACAGCTAACTTGTTATAGAGCTCACTGGTTATGTTTGTTTCTATGAGTGGGAGGAGGAGAAAAAAAAATGTTCTGTTAAATAAAACCCATTCTTTCTGACTGTTGGGATTGCTGCTGAACATACATGCAATATATATATATGTGTGTGTGTGTATATTTTAATTTTATGTATGTTGTTTTAAAGTGAGAAATGAAGATGAATGAAAATTCTATTCCACACCATCATTTTTGCATCTCCAAGAAGTTATGAAAAGCTGACCCAGTCTGACTGCTTGGCTTGAATTTGCATATCCAATTTAAGTGGTCAAAATCCATCGCTTGGGAAAAGTTTCAATCTAAAAAGAGATTTTTTTTTTCCCCATCTGTGTTAAACTGACATGTTGCCTTTGTTGCCTTTGTTATGTGTCTTGTAGCGATGGGAAGGAGAATTGGAAATTAATTGAACTACTCTGGTCTTGCAAGTATCTTGTAGACTTCAGAGTCTTACAGCTTTGTCACTTGCCTTGCCCTTCTCTTCGCTTCCCTCTTTCAATTCTAGAATAGTAACTAGGACCTGCACGGACACAATGGGCTGAATGGCCTCCTGTGTGTCGTAATTTTTCTATGACCTGAAGGAACAAGTATTCTGCAGATTGGGCTGGAGGAGGGAAGTCGGGCGAGAATTTTAAACCAAACTTCTCTTCGCAATCTCTAGATAAACTGAAATTTTGTTTTACAGTAATTTCTGCCCACCCAATCAAAATTTACTCTCAGAAAATGTTCTAACTAATACTGATTACTCTGTTCACTTTCCAGTGGGCCATGCCGTTGAGGAGTCCCATACGGCTCTGTTCTTTAACCAAGGACAGTGCTGCTGTGCTGGATCGCGCACATATGTTCAAGAATCTATCTACGATCAATTTGTAGAGCAGAGTGTGGAACGAGCAAAAGTTCGTACTGTGGGAGATCCATTTGACTCTAAGAATGAGCAGGGGCCACAGGTAGATGTATAGGGAATTTCTTCTATTTTCCATTACTGTGTAATGAATGCTACCTCATGGTCTTTCGTGCTATGCAAAGATCTTGTATGCTATTGACTCTTTACCATTACACGGATAGTTTTTGTTTCTTTCTACTGTTAGCTCTACTACAAGTCAATACATTACTTAAAGTCATTGGCTTCTCTGAGGTATTGATCACAGCTAGTAACTGCCTTGCAGGCCTAGTTCATATTGGTGTCCACAGTAGAATCACGAACATAGAAACATAGAAAATAGGTGCAGGAGTAGGCCATTTGGTTCTTCGAGCCTGCACCACCATTCAGTATGATCATGGCTGATCATGCAACTTCAGTACCCCATTCCTGCTTTCTCTCCATACCCCTTGATCCCTTTAGCCGTAAGGGCCACATCTAACTCCCTTTTTAAATATATCTAACTAACTGGCCTCAACAACTTTCTGTGGTAGAGAATTCCACAGGTTCACAATTCTCTTGAGTGAAGAAGTTTCTCCTCATCTCGGTCCTAAATGGCTTACCCCTTATCCTTAGTCTGAGACCCCTGGCTCCGGACTTCCCCAACATCGGGATCATTCTTCCTGCATCGAACCTGTCCAATCCCGTCAGAATTTTATATGTTTTTATGAGATCCCCTCTCATTCTTCTAAATTCCAGTGAATATAAGCCTAGTCGATCCAGTCTTTCGTCATATATCAGTCCTGCCATCCCAGGAATCAGTTATGTAACCTCAACCATGTAATTGTGGGGAGATGCTATGGGGAAGGCTCATTGCCCCTAGCTGTGTTTCAGTGATTAAGTCGTAGCTGAAGAATGTATCTATGGCAAGGGAAACCAATGGAGTGATTCATGTCTTCTCAAAAGAAAAATCATTGCTATGGGTGTCTGTGTTTCTGCAAGTGCTTGCATTCTGATTTGGCTGATGGTCTTCCATTTTTCAAATCGGCAAGTATTCTTAACCAGGTAAAAATAAAATTGCTTAAAAGATTCACTGGTAGCTGGGATGCCTTCAATGCTGTAATTGTCTACCAAGACTTGCCATCTAGACTTGCAAATGAAGAGTGGCCACGTGTTGGAAAGTAGCTGGTGCCAATGGAACTGAACTTCAGCAAGAGTTGGCTACCTCCAAGGAGAGAGGCAAGAAAATTTGGGGCAGGGAGTGACAAGATCCTTTGAGTGTATATATATTTTTAATTATTATCTTCACTGGTGTATAAGTTGCAGAAGGATAATTGTTTGATATTCTTACTAATATTTGGTTATTGGCTACTTGTCCTAGCCATTGAAACCTTTCTGTAGATATAATGACTGGTGGTGAGGTGACCGATATATGAATGATTGTTACAGGTGGATGAGGAACAATTCAATAAAATTCTGGGATACATTAGTTGTGGTAAAAAGGAAGGAGCCAAGCTGCTCTGCGGAGGAGGAGTGGCAGCGGATCGTGGGTACTTCATCCAGCCAACGGTGTTTGGAGATGTGAAGGATGATATGATTATTGCTCGAGAGGAGGTAAGTCCATGCACCCAGCTTTTAAGATTTTGACTGGATATCTATCTGTTTCAGTAACTACTGCTCAGGAACTGTTAATTGGTAAATGTTAGGTTGTGTCAGTGTGGCTCAGTTGGTAGCATTCTTTGTATTTTGGCAGAATGTTGTGGCTTCAAGCAGTGGACATAAGAAAATTCAAATTGAAAAAAGGTCATTCAGCCCATCAAACACATGACCCACGTACAGTTATATTACCCTTCCAACTCACTTGATAATCACCTACTTCAGAAAACACCAAGTTCCTTCTCCAATCTCCCTTGTGTGTTTGGGGTGGTGGTGGGGGGTCGGGGGCGGGGTGGAGGAGGGGAGGGGAGAGGAGAGAATCAAACCGTGTTATTCATATCTCTCTAATCAAAATTCCTCTTTCTCAGTCGACAAGCACATAACCTAGACTGACACCTCAATGTTGTACTGAGGGAATGCTGCATTGTCAGAGGTCCCATCTTTTGGATGAGACATTAAAACTGAGGCCCGTTCAGCCTGTTTCAGTGGGTGTTAAAGATCCCATGGTACTATTTGAAGAGCAGGGAGTTCTCCTGGTATCCGACCCAACATTTATACTCTACTAATATTGCCAAAAATATTCATCTGGAATGCTAATTTTGGCTCATTGGTGGCATTCTTGCCTATAAGTCAGATGATTGTGGGTTCACTACCCACTCCAAATGATTTGAGCATATAATCCAGGCTGACTCTCGGTACAGTTCCGGGAGAGTGCTGCACTGTCTGTGTTCCTGTCTTTCAGATGGTATGCTGAACTGAGGTTCTTCTGCCCTTTCAGGTGGACTTGAGAGATCCATCGCACTAATTGAAAAACAGCAAGGGAGTTCTGGCCAATATTAATCACTAAAACGGATTATCTGGTCATTTATCGCATTGCTGTTTGTGGAACCTTGGTGTCAGTACAAAGCTACAGCAACTGCACACACAAAGTACATAATTGGACATTAAGCACTTTGAGATATCCTGAAGTAGTGAGATGTGTTAAATAAATGTAAGTTCTTTCACTGCTGTTTTTGAGATCTTGCAAAGTGAAAATAGCTACAATGTTTCCTTGTACGATAGCACTTCAGAATAATAATTATATGTGAATCACTTTGAGAAATTTGAGATACACTATATAAATATAGGTGTTTCTAAACTGAGAAACTTACTCAATTTTTGACTTAAATATTTCACTTGTTTTTTAATTCTTAGAATTTTACAAGATGTTTTGGGGAAGATGATGTGCTCAGCTGTGATCTTTTTTCCCTTTCGGATAATTGAGTACCCTGTCTAAACTCCATCAAAGTGCACTCATAAATAGTGGCTTTTTGTGGGTGATACACACCAAAGAGAGACCAGTATCCATGGAACTGTGAGGCTCCCTAAGCAAATGTTCTATGCGGAGCTCCTTCACGGCAGCCAAAGGTGGGCAGCGGAAACGTTCCAAGGACACCCTTAAAGCCTCTCTGGTAAAGTGTGACATCATCACTGACACCTGGGAGTCCCTGGCCAAAGACCGCCCTAGATGGAGAAAGTGCATCCGGGAGGGCGTTGAGCTCTTCGAATCTCAACGCCGAGAGCGTGAAGAGGTCAAGCGGAAGGAACGTGTGGCAAACCAGTTCCACCCAACGAATGTCTGTCCCACTTGTGACAGAGTCTGGGGCTCTCATATTGGACTGTTCAGCCACCAAAGAACTCATTTCAGTAGTAGAAACAAGTCTTCCTCGATTCCGAGGGACTGCCTATGATGATGATGAGGAGGAGGACACACAACATCTGCAATGGGATATAGACAGGCTAAGTGAGTGGGCAAAAATTTGGCAGATGGAGTATAATGTGGGAAAATGTGAGGTTATCCACTTTGGCAGAAAAAAAAAGAAAAGCATATTATTATTTAAATGGAGAAAAATTGCAAAGTGCCACAGTACAGAGGTCCTTGTGTATTAAACACAAATAGTTAGTATGCAGGTACAGCAAGTGATCAGGAAGGCAAATGGAATGTTGGCCTTTATTGCAAGGGGGATAAAGTATAAAAGCAGAGAAGTCCTGCTACAACTGTACAGGGTATTGGTAAGGCCACACCTAGAGTACTGCTAGTTTTGGTCTCCATATTTAAGGAAGGATATACTTGCATTGGAGGCTGTTCAGAGAAGGTTCACTAGGTTGATTCCGGAGATGAGGGGGTTGACTTATGAAGATAGGTTGAGTAGGTTGGGCCTGTACTCATTGGAGTTCAGAAGAATGAGAGATGATCTTATCGAAACGTATAAGATAATGAGGGGGCTCGACAAGGTGGATGTAGAGAGGATATTTCCACTCATAGGGGAAACTAAAACGAGGGGACATAGTCTCAGAATAAGGGCCCGCCCATTTAAACCTCCGACGAGGAGGAATTTCCTCTCTGAGGGTTGTAAATCTGCGGAATTCTCTGCCCCAGAGAGCTATGGAGGCTGGGTCAATGAATATATTTAAGGCGGAGATGGACAGATTTTTGAGCGATAGGGTAATAAAGGATTATGGGGAGCGGGCAGGGAAGTGGAGCTGAGTCCATGATCAGATCAGCCATGATCTTATTAAATGGCGGAGCAGGCTCGAGGAGCCAAATGGCCTTCTCCTGCTCCTATTTCTTATGTACCCTGCCAAGACATTACTATATTTAGTAAATTAAGGGAGGGAAAAAACACCTTTTTCTTTCTCTATAAATCAATGGTAATTATCTCAAAATTGTTGACCCTTTCTTATTGGTGTCAGTTACTAAGAGTGTGAAATTTTTTATTATTTGTTCATGGGATGTGGGCGTCACTGCTATGGCCAGCATTTATTGGCCATTCCTAATTGCCCTTGAGAAGGTCACGGCTCACCACAACCTTCTCCAGGGCAATTAGGGATGGGCAATAAATGCTGGCCTTACCAGTGACGCCCACATCCCATAATCTAATTTTTAAAAATTGATGGCACTGGTAGCAACTCCTGATACAAAGCTCACTTTAAAAACTAATGAGAGACAGATACTATGATCAGAGACCGTAGGGTGCAATGTCATGGGTGTAATCTAATTTTAGGGCTCGGGTGACGGTTTAGGCTTCACTCTGGTGGTTTGGCTTTATCTGAACTTGTCGCATTAGATTACAGCCTGTACCTCACTCCTAGGTATTTATTCCAGCTTTTATTAACATATAATTTCATGGAAGTGTCTCCGGTCTACTAGGTGTCGATTATTGAGAGTTACTTCCTCTCGGTTCCAAAGCTTGCTAGAAATCGAGGAGACTGTGTTGGAATTGCTATTCGATGTAGAAGAATTAATATGCATTCTCATTTCTGTTTTCTTGTAGATCTTTGGACCAGTGATGCAGATTCTGAAGTTTAAGACAATGGAGGAGGTGATTGAGCGAGCAAATGATACCATATATGGACTTGCAGCAGCAGTGTTCACCAATGACATCAACAAGGCCAACTACGTGTCTCAGGGGCTGCGTGCAGGAACTGTCTGGTAAACTTCCCTATATAGTCACAGGACATCTGACTTGTAATCAAGTCACAATTGTGTTTTTTTTTTCTGTTTTCTCCCCTACCTTCCTGAACACAGGGCAACTGTTCCTCAAACAAGGCCATTCCTCATTCATGACCATGAATGTCTGAAGGCTATTTAACAATGAGGTGCATGACGTCGGAGTCCTGCCTGATGCCCATGTCTACTTTCCAACACTAGTCAAAACTTAAACAAAGCCCGTATGAGGCAGAAGTGCTAGCCTAAATCTTCTGCATATGGGTCCAGTCACAGTTCGATGTGTTATACATTTGGAAAAAAAATGGATGTTCAGGATACTCCAGGGTTGCGGAATGGACTGAAATGGTGCAACTCCAAAATGTAACTAAAATAATTGTTCCACCTTTGAATAAGTACTTTAGGAACTACACTCCCCATTGCTTGTAGGTGGTGCATTCGTGCGAATGCAACTTACCGTTAATACGCGATAGCCAGTATGTTAGATCTCTTAATTTCCAATGAAATCCGAACTCCGATTGTAGTTTTAATGTAATTTTATTCTGGCAGCAGCAACAAGCTTCTGGCTTTAAGCCAGGCCTTTGTCCTTCTGAGACCACATGACCAAAATGGCTGTACAATTGGTTCAATATGGTTCAATTTACAGAAAAGAACTCGCCTTCTTTGACCTTATTGGCTCAATTGATTGTCTGTTAACCTTTTTAATTGGCTCGCTACCCAAGGTCCTAAAATGTCAAGTTGATTGATGACTTAATGCAATGTGGTCTGTGTTTTCTCAAAAACTGCAGCCAGGCTGCAGAGCTTGAATTCTCTATCAATTCCCCCTTTGATTCTTTCACAAACTGAATCATAAAACATCAGGTATCACTGGTTAAACATTCTACAAAATAATTTCATACATGTTAATAGAGTTTCCTTCTAAAATTTGTTGATGTGTTTCGCCACATGTCCGGACTAGTAGCTTCCACACAAATTTACACCAACCCGAATTCCATCGTGGCCACAATGGAAGTCTGGTTTTAGTAGGTTAATTAACCTTATTCCAATTTAATCCAAATCAATATCTTAATTCAAGCAGTAAACAACCTTCCCTTAAGCATAACATACCCCTGTGCCACGTACAGACGGTCTGCTGGAACCTGCAAGGTGTGTCTCATGCGGGACAGCAGCTACAGCCGCCTGGTTGCAACAACATTTAATCAACATAAACAAACGATATAAAAGTAAAACAATTACAATGAAAAGAATTAAACCTTCCACCAATGAAGTTCCTATTGAACCTAGCCATTCAATGGCTCTGGTCCACAAAGTAAATGATGGGGGTTGCTTAAGTTTTTCTACCTCCTTTTGGATATGCCCCGCTAAGTGGGTAATTTCTTCGGAGCTATCTGGGATATACGTGCAACACTCAGTTCCGAGTAGGGCGCAAATACCTCCCTTTTCAGCCAGGATGTAGTCAAGGGCCAGTCTATTCTGTAGGGCTACTGTGTGGATTGCTACCATTTCTGCATTGATTTTAACTAGGGCCTCTGAGGTATCATTGGCTACCCGTTCCACAACGGATGCCATGTTAATGGATTCCCTTGCCAGTTTGGCGGTCCCATACCCAGGGATCAGGATGGCAAAGAACCTCTCTGTTTCTGTGATAGCGCTCTTAGGACGGTGTAAATGTTCCGACAGTGACTTTATATGATGCATATAAGGCACAATGTAGGCTAAATAGCAGGATCCCGTCCAATTCTGGGGCAGCCAAGGGTAGGCCTTGTGGCCACACACCCAATAAGTGCCATTATAGGCAATGAAGGTTAGCTGTTTCTTTGTCAGCAACACTCCGGGGCCTGTCCAGGCTTTTCCATCTGTTTTATTCAGAATCCCCGTTACGTTAAAAATTCTCACATCTGCCCAGTTTGGACGGTTCCGTGGCTTGATTACATTATAATTCCGGGAGCAGTTACTATACCCCATATTTTGGCCTCCTTTGATGTTTCCAATCAGACAGACCGATTCCCCCGGTCTTCCTATTCCCGTTGTATTAGTGATAACAAAAAATGGGAGCCGTTTGGAATTATTGTAGTATGGTTGGTATCCCCCTTCAAAGGTAGTCAGATTGTAACCTGCTGACTTCCATTTACATGCCCAGTTTTCCGTATCCTGAAACGCATTGCCTGTTTTGTTTTGATTAATTATCCACTCAGCCATTTCCAAGATATTCAAGGGAACTGGCCTCAAGGGAATCCCTCCCTTTGAGTGAATAGGAATATGCGTACACACCCAATAACTAGAAATGTTACCTTGTTTGGCATAAATGTATGACATATATAAAAAGGTATTTACATGTAATTCCCTTGCTACCCTACTATTTCCCTTTGGTGCAGAGGGTCGGCTAGTAAGAAGTAGGCAAATGCCTAGAATACCGACAATCAGTAATACAGTAAATTTATACATTTTGGCAAAAAGTAATTGTCCTTATTAGATTTCAGCTTCAGTTACGGGTGCTCGTTTAACGTGTGAAGCGTGGATCCAGGCTTTCTTTCCTTGGATTTTTAACAGCTGCCTGGGTGGTCAATAACACTTGATAAGGTCCCTCCCACTTGGCACCCAAAGGTTCTTTATGCAAATTTTTCACATACACCCAGACTCCCAGGATGATGTCGTATCCTCCTTCGGGTGGATTACCCCAAGCTGTCGGGAAACAGAACTAATAGCATTGGTTAGGTTCTGACAGTATGATAACAAAATGTCACTCATTAAGTGAACATCAGCTTTCCTTAAATCTATAGTTCCTGGCAGCGACATGGGTCTTCCTGTTATAATTTCAAATGGGCTTAGACCTGTAGTTCTGTTTGGGGTTGCCCTAATGCTACATAGCACTATTGGTAGTGCCTGGGGCCATGGTGTTCCTTCTTGGTGATATTTGGCAAGCTGTTATTTCAGAGTTCGATTCATTCGCTCTACTTGTCCTGATGATTGTGGATGATAAGGACAGTGTAAATCCCACGTAATGTTCAGTAACCTACAGACTTCTTGGCAGTCAGCACCTGTGAAGTGTGTTCCCTGATCTGAGTCAATGCTACTCGGGACTCCCCATCGGGGAATGTAATCCTTACACAAGACCTTTGCAGTGTGATTGACTGTGGCTCTTTTAGTTGGGACAGCTTCTACCCATCTAGAGAATCTGTTGACCATAACAAGAATGTTAGTGTATCCTTGGCATGAAGGAAGAGATATATAATCAACCTGCAGATGCTGGAATGGTCCGACAGGGGCAGAGGGCCTCAGTTCGGGCATTACCGTGATGGGTCCAGAATTATTTTTCTGGCAGACCACACAGCGGTCTGTTACCAGCTGGGCATGTTTTTTAAATCCCTGACCCCACCAGCTTTTCTGGAACCGTGCCATCATCTGTTGTGAGGCCAAGTGTCCCCACGAGTGGATCTGTTGGGCTAAAAAAGGCATAAGCGCTTGTGGCGCGACTGGCTTGTCGGTAACTTTGTCTCCAGACACCATCTTCACATAGCTTAATTCCTGCCTCAATCCATGTCCATTTTTCCTCTCTGGAGCACCCGCCTTGCATTGTTTGAAGGTCTCGTGTCAGAGTCCTGAGTGCTTTCAATCTGCACATCTGTGTTGGTTCTTCTGGAGGAACGCCCTGTGAGGCGGCATCTTTAGCTGCCTGGTCGGCTAGGGCATTTCCCTGTGCTTCCGTGGTATTTTCCTTGGTATGGGCCTTACACTTCAGGATGGACACTTCCTGAGGTAATTGTATGGCCTCTAGTAAGTCTCTGACTTCTTTTCCATTTCGGATAGGTGTACCAGCAGCAGTGAGGAATCCTCTTTTCCGCCATAACAGACCAAGGTCGTGAGCGACTCCAAAAGCATAACGTGAATCTGTGTAGACATTAGCTGTCTGTCCTTCTGCTATTCGACATGCTTCTGACAGGGCCCGTAACTCTGCCTGTTGTGCTGACGTTCCTGAGGGTAAACATCCTTTTGCCACTCCCTCATATAAGGTTGTAACTGCCCATCCTGCTTTTCTGGTACCATTGTCAACAAAGGAGGAACCATCTGTAAACAGGATGAGGTCTGGGTTGTGCAGAGGCTCCTCTGCTGCTAAGGCTGCTTCTTCTGTTTCTTTTAAAATCTCCACGCAGTCATGCTCTTCACATTCTCTCCCCCCCCCCCTCTTGCTCCCTCGATTCTGACATCGGGAGCATAGTTGCGGCATTAACTGGGCTGGCCTGGATGATATGGAGATTAGGAGCTTCCAAAACTGCTGTCCAGCGGGTCCATCTAGCTGCCGTCACCTGAGACATTCTATTCATAGACAGCAAAGCGTGTACGGTGTGGGGACACTTGACAGTCAGATTTTGGTCGAGGACTAGACCCGCAGTGATCATTACCGCTCGACATGTAGCTTCCATGGCCCTTGGGCAACTTCCCCATCCGAGGGCTACCGCATCCAGTTTTGCCGAATAATAGCCAATAGGTCTTTGCCGATCCCCATGTTCATGTGTCAGTATAGCTGTCATATATCTTTCTTTCTCATGGACAAACAGGGTAAATGGCTTACCACTGTCGGGGATTCCCAGAGCCGGTGCCGAACACAAAGCCTTTTTCAAACTCAGGAAGGCTTCTTGCTGTTCCTTAGTGAGGGTGATGGCTTCTTTAGAGGCACGTTTCCCCTTTAAAATATCATTCAATGGCTGAGCAAGCTGTGTGAAGGAGTCAATCCAATTTCTGTTAAAGTTACACAATCCCAAAAAAGACCTTAGTTCCTGAATAGTGGTGGGTTT
This sequence comes from Pristiophorus japonicus, assembly GCF_044704955.1. NCBI lineage: Eukaryota > Metazoa > Chordata > Chondrichthyes > Pristiophoridae > Pristiophorus > Pristiophorus japonicus. The sequence continues at coordinate 220,045,996 of NC_091984.1, read as the reverse complement.
TTTAGCCCGAATGGCTGCAGTTCTATCCTGGGTAAGTTCTCTCTTTCCTTGTGAAATCTTTTGTCTCAGGTATACAACCTCTTCTTGGGATATTTGTGCTTTGTCGATGCTGGCTTTATGTCCTTTCAGCCAAAGGTGGTCCAGCAAAGCTCGTAAATCTTGTTCATGCTCTTCTTGCATGTTTGAAGCTAGCAGGATATCGTCTACATATTGGATGACTGTGGAAGACAGGGGAGGTAATTCTCGCAAATGGCTTTGTAAAGCCATGTGGAATACTGTAGGGCTGTTGTGGAAACCCTGCAGTAACCGGGTCCAAGTATACTGTTGTCCTTGGACTGTGAAAGCAAACCACTGTTGAACCTCCGGTGCCAGAGGCACCGACCAAAATCCGTTGGCCATATCTATAACTGAGAAATATTTATGTTCCGCTTTGAGGGTATTAAAAATGGTGGAGGGATCTGCGACCAAAGGAGCTTTTTGATCAATACACTGGTTAGACAGTCAAACGCCAAGTCTCATTAGATTTCTGTACCGGCCACATGGGACTATTGGAGGAGCTATGCATTTTAATAAGCACCCCTTGTTTCTCCAATTGCTGAATAACCAGTAAGATTCCCGCGATGGCAGTTGGACTGATGGGATACTGTTTAGTGCATGGAGGCTTGGTCCCGGTAAATGACGCAGGCTCCATCTGGAGTAGGCCACAATCATTCTTATCTTTAGCCATATCGGGTGTTCCTTCAATTCTTCTTTCTTCAATGTTCTAATTGACCATGTCACTTGACCATCCTCAAAATGCAACGATGAATCTACTTGGATTAGAACGTCCATTCTCAAAAGGGGTTGATCTACTGGGCCTATCTTAGTTCATGTGGACCCAGCCCTATAAGTACCGGTGTTGTCCTTTTTAATTTCCATTTTATGGCCCCCAACTCCATAGGCTGTACGTGCCCTACCATCCAACGACAAAAAGTCTCCATATTGTAGGGGTAAGCATGTTAATTCCGCCCCTGCGTCTAAAAGACAGTCCACATCCTTATCGCCCACCCTCACAGTTATATATAGCCCATCTTCCCTTTGTTGTATTAGTGCGAGGAGGGGGGCCAGGGTGGGCTCTAATCGTTTTTTGCTATCCCAAGTAACTCCTTCTGTTGTTGTATTGTCAGTCGCTTAAATGCTTCTATGAGGTCGTTATCTTGTGACAAGCCTGGCTTGTTGGCTGAATTGTATCCCTGGCTGCATCCTCTTCCCCGGCCACGACCTTTCTGTTTTGCCCTGCACGTCTTGGCCCAGTGACCTTCTTTCCCACAATAATGACATTTTCCGGGTAATTTTCCTAATAACTGTTTATCGGAATCCTGGGATTTCCATCCCACAGTCTGTACAGCTCGGACTTTAGCTCCCATATCCCGATCTAATTGGTTACATCGATCCACCAATGCTGCAAAGGTAGTTCCTCTACCTTCCCAGTCCGGTAACACTACCTTAAGCATTTTGGACAGTTCTGGCTTTAGACCTGCCACGAAAGCTGCTTTCAGGGGTCCAAACGCTTGTTCATCCATTTCCTCATCCGTATTATTCATACCCGAATGTTCTAGCCACGTGCATCTAAACCTCTCGTCATACTCCAGGACCTCCTCTGTTCCTTTCTGTTGGCAGGCTGCAATTTTTCCCCAGTCTGTCTTAGCTGGACTGAAGACTTGCAGCCAGTGTTTAATCGCCTTCCATCCTGCGTCTAATTCTTGCTCATCCTGCCCCAAAGCAGCTTCTACCTTGTCGTACAATTTTCTTCCCTGTGTTTTTGGCACCATTATGGTCAAAATTTGCACTCCGTCCCAGGGATGAAGTTGATATATATTTCTTAAGCGGTCCAATTGGTCCCACGTTTTCACTCCCCCTTTCTTTGGATTGGGCAATTCCTTGGACCATTCATCAATTTTCTCTGGGTCTGCCGGATCAGGAACTAAATATTCTGCATACACCCTTTTTCCCGTTTTTTTGGTTCCGCCCTCATCCGCAGTCTCTTCTGATTTGACTACAACTCGTCTTTTTTTAAACGGGGCAAAGCGCACCCCTAATTCTTCATCATCCGACCCTGTATCGTCAGAGTATTCAGAATCCGTATCTATTCCTCGGTCGTGTCTTCGGGTTTGCGCTTTTAATTTATCCAAACATGGGTACCCTGGGAATTGACCAATATATTTTCCTTATCCTATTACTGTCTCTTGACCTAATGATTTTTTCCATTCTTTAATTTCACCTTTAAGATCTTTAACTTCCGCTTCCGACTTTTCATGTTCAAATCTTTTCTGTCGCAGCTGCGCACAAACAGCTTGCAATTGGTCCTTTGTACTGGTCAGTTCTCGATCATGTTGGGTACGCATTATAATTTCATTCCGCTTTCGGATCTGTCCCATAACGGCTAGGGACCATCTAGTTCGCTCTTTATTTTTCATGAGGGTCGTTTTTCCCCAGACCCTTTTAATCTCATTGTCCTTTGGAGGTTCCATACTTTTGTTCGATCTTAATACAAATTTTAGATAAGTTGAATTGTTGCTCTATGTATTCTTTCAACTGTTCGAGGATTTCATCTATCGAAACCTCAGGTGGTGCCCGCCCGCCTTTAACAGTTGTAGGCAATTCTTTGCTCTTATCTCCTGCTACCATAATACTGATTTCTTTACTGGGGTCTCGAGTCGTAGGCTTTCCAGCCGATCAGTAGGTCGGTGATTAATTAACTAAAACACTGCCGAAGTTAGATGTCTATGGGACCTCGAGCCGACTACCAACCGGAGGGTTCGCAAACCAGAGGCTTTCGGAATCGCGTAGAAGGAGGGGCGAATTTAGACTTTTGACCAAGGACTTTTATAAAGAGGAGTCCTTACCTCAGTATGTAGGTCCGATGTCCAAAATTCAGTTTCTTTCCTCAGCGATCGTGTTCGTGACGCCAAAATTGTTAGATCCCTTAATTTCCAATGAAATACGAACTCTGATTGTAGTTTTAATGTAATTTTATTCTGGCAGCAGCAACAAGCTTCTGGCTTTAAGCCAGGCCTTCGTCCTTCTGAGACCACATGACCAAAATGGCTGTACTTATACCTGGTTCAATTTACAGAAAAGAACTCGCCTTCTTTGACCTTATTGGCTCAATTAATAGTCTGTTAACCTTTTAATTGGCTCGCTACCCAAGGTCCTAAAATGTCAAGTTGATTGATGACTTAATGCAATGTGGTTTGTGTTTTCTCAAAAACTGCAGCCAGGCTGCAGAGCTTGAATTCTCTATCACAGTATAATATGGTAGTGTTTTAAGAATGCTATTGTTGCTCATCACATTGTCGAAGGCAGCGCTGTGGATTTTGATGATCGAGGGGCAGTGCTGTGTGGTGGGGTCAGGTTGGTGGAGGACCTTTGTCTTACAGATGTTTAGTGTAAGGCCCATGCTTTCGTATGCCTTGGTGAAGATGTTGACTATGGCTTGGAGTTTAGCCTCTGAATGTGCGCAGACGCAAGCGTCATCCGCTTACTGTAGTTCGATGACAGAGGATGGGACGACCTTGGATCTATCCTGGAGGCGACGAAGGTTGAAACGGTTCCCACTGGTTCTATAGTTTAGTTCCATTCCAGCGGGGAGCTTGTTGAGCGTGAGATGGAGCATTGCAGCGAGGAAAATCGAGAAAAGCGTTGACGTGATGACTCAGCCCTGCCTGATACAAGACTCCTAAAGCAAACGCTCTATTCGGAACTCCTACATGGCAAGTGAGCCCCAGGTGGGCAGAGGAAACATTTCAAGGACACCCTCAAAGCCTCCTTAATAAAGTGCACCATCTCCACCGGCACCTGGGAATCCCTGGCCCAAGACCGCCCTAGGTGGACGAAGAGCATCCGGGAGGGCGCGGAGCACCTCGAGTCTCGTTGCCGAGAGCATGCATAAAACAAACGCAGGCAGCGGAAGGAGCGTGCGGCAAACCAGACTCCCCACCCACCCTTTCCTTCAACGACTGTTGACACCTGTGACAGAGACTGTAATTCCCGTATTGGACTGTACAGTCACCTGAGAACCCACTTTTAGAGTGGAAGCAAGTCTTCCTTGATTTCGAGGGACTGCCTACGATTGATTGATTGATTTGTTGTTGCTCATCAGCACCAACAGCTCCCTGAACCACTACCTCAACGAACCTCCTTGCTGTCCCTCCTGGATTCTAGGCCTGACCAAGGACCCCGAGCTACGCAGCACCAACCTCTCCCTGGATGCGGTTATTAGAAAACCGGAGGAGCAGGAAGAGGGATAACCATTTAAATACCTCTTGGGGCACTAAATTTTGGCTGCTGGAATTGTTGTGCATGCAGTGTTATTTTTGTTAAGTATAAATATATATATATATATATATTAATTCATCTGTTTTTCATGTGTATGTCACTCAAAACAAGAATATTACAGATGAGAGCGCAACTTTCTCTGCCCGAAATAAGCGGAATACTTGAGATGTGATAACCGGCAAAATTTGAAATTGACATTCATGCCAATGGTTGTGACTGCCCGGTTTAAACATGGATGTTTTTTTAAGTGGAAGGGACTGTCATTTTGCTCCACAGATATCCTGCACAGCTGTTTGGGTGGGGGAGAAATATACCATACTGTAATTCAGCTATTTCACAGATTCAGTACTTCCTTAAAGGAGCTGCACAGCACTACCATGCATAAATATTTAATCATCTAATATAGAAATAAAAAATCCACAGAATAATTAGAGGATGTTCAAGTTGATCTCAATTTATTTGTACTTCTGAGGATTTCCAATGATGACTGTTGTTGATTATAAAGGCACCATTAGGGCAAGAAAAGCCTTGACAGAATTTTTGAGCTAGTTTCTAAATTTGTACCTCATTTAAACTTTTTGTTTCTTCCTCTCCCCCCACAGGGTAAACTGCTATGATGTGTTTGGGGCGCAAGCTCCATTTGGTGGATATAAATCTTCGGGCACCGGGCGGGAACTTGGAGAATACGGATTAGAGGCATACACAGAAATAAAGACTGTGAGTAATGAATGGTAGCAGTGTAAACCCAGATTAGAATGTGGTGATCATTGTACAGTTCATGCAGGGTTTTGGATTTATTTTTACATTTGTGGCCAAAATTTCCTATAGTTTCCCCCCCCCCCCCCCCCTATTCCCTTGTGACTAATGCTGTATTCAAATCTATAGTCACCTGTAGTCCTCCACTATCTCAGCCAGGTGGCCATTTTTCATGTGTGAGCCAAGGCACTTGAGGGTTTGAAGGTTAGGTAGCCAAGCCTGATACTATCCTTGCCTAGTGTCCACAACTACACACTTATCCAACCGGAAACACTGGTAGCAGCACCTCTGCTCTTAGTTTTTCCCATCACCAGTTCAGACAATTCAGTCAGTTGGTGTGCCCCTACTGCCGCTGCAGCTGAGATCAGTTATATTGCATAGACCAAAAATAAAACCTGGCACTTTTCCTAACTGCATAATTTGGCTCATTTTGTCTTAAACAGGTGTCTATTCTAAATGGCATTTTCTAATTTATCCATTCTGCTGAATCACGAGGATAAGTGGGGAAATGAGAGAAAACAGATAGGAGGGCAGGTACTCCTGTCCACTCACAGAAGAGCACTTTCTACCAATCAGTCCCAGTAGCAGTAACATAGAAAGCTAGGAGGCAGACATTTCTGGCGTGAAGCTTTATGTAAGGATGAATGCTGAGGGTTGGAGCTTTATTTTCACAGAACAAATAGATTATCTATTTTCTCTTCCATTCAGGTGACAGTCAAGACTCTCCAGAAGAACTCCTAAACAAGCCACTAACTATAGATGCACATACAGCGTTTTCAAACATGGAATTCTAAAGAACATGTGCCATTTAAACTGATTAAATCAGTCATTAAAGTGTGTATAATGAAAACTCTAAATCACATTAACTTTGAACCTGATGATTAATGTAATAATTGCTTTGATCTCTTGATAAACTAAGAAGTTTTACTACTGAAAATAAATATATGCTGTGGAATTCCCTCATGTATGTGACAATAAACTTTGATTATATTTACAGATATAGTTTCATATGGGTAAATAAAGGAGAAAAATTCAGTGGTTAATGGACAATTGAGCCAAAATATTAATTTTAGTTCTTTTTGCAATTTTTTTAGAATTGCTGTCTTGAACATTTGCAAAGTAAAATAATTGGCTGGTTCGGCAATTGTAAAGATTCCACTGGTTTCTATGTTGTTTTTTCTCTTTAAATCTTTGAACATGATTGTAAGGATTCCATCCATATTTTACATGGGCAGAAGACTTGTCATTGAAGCTACGTTCAGTACATATGGTACAGATGAGATGGAATGTGTCATTCTTTTACAGACTAATTTTCTGTGCTGAGTATTAAAGCTTTTGGCAAGGAATATGCTTTAAAATTGTATACCAAAAAAATTACATACTGTATAGCATCCAATAAAGAAGCAGAGTTAATTACTAATGTACTGCGTTTTCACTTTGAGCGAATGCATTTTGGTGAAACATCTTCATTCCCCTGATTTATGGCCCCTCCCCACTGCAGACAGTTCAACAGAGGACTGATGAATCAGTGGGATCCTCCTTGACTAGGTCACCATTGCTGGCCTGTGGTCAACCCATAGAATCAAATTTGGCAAAGGATGGAAAACAAATTATTGGAATGCTCCAGAGCCAACTATTCCTTTAGTAATTTATTATATAAGTGACTTTCTAATTCTTGGTTGGGTTCAAATAACTATGGATGCAGTTATGATATAGCCACCACTCACAGATCACACTATCAATTTGCAACTAGCAGTATTTCTGCTCCAGGAGAGAAGTCTGTATTCTCAAAGCAGCAGGTCCCTTGAGAATTTTCTGAAACCTAGTTTAAGATTGCACTGGAGTCCAATCCAAGTGACATGAGGCTGCCTCCTCTGGCGATTTTGCACCACTATGGAGTTGGGTCAGGACCTGCCTCCAAATGTGTTGTATTGTCAATCTTGTGTTGTTGTAAAGTGGAAATTGCTTCACAGCAATGCAAAAGTGGCAGTATGACTGCATCATAAATTGCTGTGGATTCCAAAAAGCTTTTAAAAACAAAAAAGTAACCCCACTAACAGTAGTTTGCCCTCCTGGAACTCAACATGAACTTTCCCTGGAAGATGTTCCATGTATCTTTAAATATTTGCTTAAGCAGGAGGACAATTCCAACCTACAATGAGATTACTATTCAGTAACATTTTGGGGGAAATATATTGCATGTGCTGTTAATAGTGTCCCACTTGTAATTGGCACTCAACCTTTTCCCAGCCCTCTGTAAATGTTGATTTGTAACTAGCTACTAGGTGCATGGGACAATTTTGCACATGTGAATGTTTGTTTATTTTTCCCTCACATGCTCCATCAGTGGCATAATGAGATCAGGCACTCTACATGGCAAATCATGAGGGTGAGGGAAGAGTTAGAATTGGAGAAATGACAGAAAGCTTGGATGAGACAAGTTGAAAGTGAGTTTAGGTAGCGAATTCCAGAGTGCATTTTCATGATGACCGAAGGGACCTACAACAGGCTGGAGTTAATAGTGGTGGGTGTTGCCTAGGAGTTTAAGGCTGGAGAAAATCCAGCCGTGGTTGAAGCCATAGTGAGATTTGTTAATGAAGACTGGTTATCAAATCAATAAATTGGAGGATGGGAGCCAGTGAACCATGGCAATATCAGGTGTGTAAGATGTGGACAGCAGAGTTTTGGAGAACTTGATAGTTGAAGCTTGGTCTAGAATTGAACAAGGAGTCAAGGGTGAACTTCAGGTTCAGCAAACAGACTACAAGAAGTATGCACTGGCGAATAAGATAACTTTTGATCTTGTGAAGATGAGGAATGTTCTAGCTTATCTGGGATTTGCTCGATAAGCAATTTGAAAGCAAAGTAACAATCAAATGAGTGGAAACATTTTTGACAGCAATTACATTTTTAATTACTTTATGGTTTCTATCACTTTGTTATATTGATAGATTTTTGGATATTCAGGGATATGGGGATAGTGTGGGGAGGTGGCGTTGAGGTAGAATATCAGCCATGATCTTATTGAATGGCGGAGCAGGCTCAAATGGCCTGCTCCTATTTCTTTTATTCTAAAGGCAATATGTTTAAAATACAATTCCCTACATGTCTTTGTAAAACAGAAGAGCGGGTGAGGAGCTGTAGATATCTGCTGTTTTATCAATATTTATGAGGGAAAGTCAGAGCAGTCAGGACTGGGGAAATGGGAGGAGTGAGGCAGATCACAGATCAATTTAAATAAATAAAACCATGCTGAAAAAAATCAAGTCAGGCAGATCTGTGGAGAGAGAAACAGTTAACGGTTCAGCTCTAGTTCTGCTGAAAGGTCAGCGACTTGAAACGTTAACTCTGTTTCACTCTCCACTGAGTGTTTCTAGCATTTTCTGTTTTTATTTCAGATTTCCAGCAAACCGCCATATTTATTTTTGTTTTAAAAAAAAAGGTAACTAACTTTTTTTAAAGTGAGATACGTCAGGCTATGCCCGGATCGATTGGGACTGATAGCTTTGTGATGTGATGCGGTCTAGTGATTGTCTACTCGGGTTGAAGAGGAGCCAGAGCCAGAGCAAGAAGCGCTCCTGGTTGTTGCCAGCGCGGTGTGCCCGGTAGGAGCGCTCGTCTCCCGGCCCAGCTCGCCTGTCTCTGGACCAGGAACCGGCTGCATTCGGAAAATGGAATAGAAACCTACAAAAGCCGCGGATAGAGGCAGCGAGTGGATGGGCAGAAATTGGATTAAATACCGAATGATTTTGTTATACAAATCATGTCTGCTTGTCATGTTTGGGGGAAAATGGAGGAATAAAGATCGATTTGTAGAAAAAGACCGACGGGGAAAGATAAAATCAACAGAAAGTATAGCAACGGAAGTCAATCCAGGATCCTTTAACCAGAATTTTTTTTAAATCGGCAAAAAATATTTCGGATAGCCAGCCAAAGAGGGAAAGGATTATCCAATTTTAACGATTAACTAGTGGGAAAGGAGCTTGCCCGGGATACGCAAAAGACATGCAGGAAAAGCCAGGCAAATAAAGAAGAGAATTATCCTGAAACGAGCAGAGGGGATACCTCGGAATCCAAAGCCAGAGAAAAATAGAACTACTTCCAGGATAAGCATTCAGTAAGCAAAGGAATTATCCCGGGGCAAAGGAAGCGGGAGATGAATTATTCCAAAATAAACAGAAAGGGGAAATATACCGGGTTAACCAGCTAAGAAAGATCCGGGAAAGCAATCAGAGAGGCAAGGGGATGGGATAAGCGGAGCAGAGGAAATCACTGGGCCATTAATACTGACCAGAAAATGATGAAAAACTGGTGTTCCAACACTGGACTCCAACCAAGACTTGGGCATAAGGAGTAAGGGCACAGTTCGAAAAATCCGGCAGGGGAAAACACAGAAAATAATTAGAGCCCATCAGAAAACAAAAGGAGAGAGTAACGTGTGGGATAAACAGATCATTTATCGGGATTTGCAAACCGGGAGAAAGGGGCAATTCGGAATAAATGCACCTGGATCGTCCTTTTGCACGTCCCGAAGCAAAAGAAGGAAAAATATTGTTGGGGAAACATTGACACTGGGTAGCGTGGAATTCTTTATGGCAAACGATTTCCTTATATGGGATAACCCGGGATAAATCTTTTTTTATATAAGATTTGGAAAGGAGCAGGTTGCTTCTATTGGGTTGCAGTCAACGGGAAACTTTATTCCAGGATTTTAAAAAAAGGCCGACTGGAGAGCGAAGATTGGATTTTGGCAAACTGATTGCAAATCGTTCCAGACACACCGGAAGTTATTTTTAATCCAGGAGATATTCGCCTAGGTAAGACGTCCCTGTGGTTTGACCCCAAACCGCGCTGAAAAAGAGGTCCCCGTCCAATCCTGCCTCCAATGGGCTGCACTTCCTCCATTACCACCGACAGACTTGCACGCCAGCACCCGGACATCCAAATCAATGGTAAGATTGGCTTGCTAAAAGTTTTCTGTTACAATTGAATGCTCACATAACACATGTGGAATCATTAACATTACAGCACAAAGGGGGGCACGGTGGGTGCCAACTCTGTAACTGAAACTACTCTAATCCCATTGCCCAGTCCCTTCCTATTCATTATTTTTCCAAATATGTAGTCAATTCCCATTTAATTTGTCATCTCTGTCTTAGTAGCAACTTGTGGTAAAGCATCTCATATTTCAATAACCTTAGTAAAACAAATCTAACCTTTTCCCTTGATGATAACCCTGCAGTTTTATTACTGACTCATCAACCAGTGAAACTAATCTTCCAGTATTTACCCTCTAAAAACCTTTCAGAATTCTTGCAAGGACCATTAGATTCCCCTTTAACCTATTCTGTTACAGTGAAAAAAGTTTTGCTTCACCTTTCTTCATAACCGTAGCTTCATTTTCTTGATATTCCCTAGAAGCTTTACAGTACATTTATCATGGCTCTAATATCTTTTCTATAATGGGGTGCCCACAACTGCAACAATGGCTTAACCAAGTCATGTAATTCAGCACAATGTCTTTGTTTTTGTAGTTAATTCCCAGGACTAAAACCCAGAATGCCACGAGCCTTTTTTACCTGCAGTCCCACTTTCCAGGTCTCTCTGTTCTTCCACCTTGTTATGAATCCTACTGTAGAGAGAATGCTTCTTTTTGCTGCACTTTTTCCCCCAAATGTACCTTTTAATATTTATCTGCATCGAGTTACATTTGACATCTATGTGCCCACTTTGCTAAGCTGTCTATATCTTCCTGCAATCACCTGCATTCTTCTTCACTGTTTGCCAAGCTGTGCACCCTATTTTTTATTTTATTAGCAAACACCGATATCATTCTTCTTGTGCCTATGGTCGACTGATTTTTATAAATTAAAACTAAAAAAGCTCTCAGCCCAGCTCCCAAGGAAACATCATTACCCCCAAACCTGCAAATCTGAAAAATACCCAGTTACACCTATTCTTTGCTTTCTGTCCCCCAGTCACCTCTCTATTCATACGGCTACATTCCTTTTAATTCTATGTGTATTAATTCTCATAAGTCTTTTCTATGACACCTTATCAAATGTTTTCTGAACATTCATATTCACATTATCACATTCCTTTTATTTATGCACTCAGTAATTGCTTCAAAACATTCAATTAAATTAACGTAATCATGATGTCCTTTACTATTCCATGCTCACTGTCGCTGTCCCTGAATAGCCCATGCCTTTCTGCATAATGGGCTCTAGTAGTTTGTTCACAACCAAAGTAAGATTAATTGGCCTGTAATTTTCAGTTTATCCTTTTCCCCTTATTTGCTACTCTCCAATCCGCCAGTACAATACCCCCAGCTGCAGCCAGGTGAATACTGTGCAAAGGATGAATACAGATGAGGTAGACCATTTAGCTTAATCCTAGTGTTAGATTTGATTCTGGGTACAAAGCAAGGCAAGTAAGTGACATGAAGGTGGAACATTTACATAATAGCGACAGTAAGTTAATTAGACTTACATTGAAATAGATAAAGAAAGAAGAAGCTAATAAAGCTGTTGAACATGCTAGTTTGGTCAACATTCTACAACCGGGCAAAGCTATAAATGGAAGTCCACATGCAGCAATAATGCAGGTTAATTGATTGGGAAAATGGCAGATTAAACAGTGGACCAGCAATGGGAGATATTTAGCGATAGATGAGGGGGAGTGTTTGCTTGTACTGTTGGGGAGGAGTTAAACTAGTATGGCAGGGGGATGGGAACCAATGAAGGGAGACAGAGGGAAACAAAATGGAGACAAAAGCAAAAGACAGAAAGGAGATGAGTAAAAGTGGAGGGCAGAGAAACCCAAGGCAAAAAACAAAAAGGGCCACTGTACAGCAAAAATTCAAAAGGGTCAAAGTGTAATAAAAAGGCAAGCATGAAAGCTTGGTGCCTCAATGTAAGGAGTATTCGGAACCCAGGAGAGGGCTCTGAGCTAGTTAGAGTGGGTGAGAACTCAGATGAACAGGACCCCAAGAAAGAATGCAAAAGGCAGGAGGCAACAGAGCAGAGTAGCACTGGGGTAAGTGTAAACCACAAGGTGATAGGAAGGGACAATATGTATGAATATAAAGGGGCTGCAGGAGGGGTCAAAACTAAAAATCATGGTTTAAAAACTAGTATTAAAACACTCTACCTAAACGCACGCAGCATTCGAAATAAAGTAAATGAGTTGACGGCACAAATCATTACAAATGGGTATGATTTGGTGGCCATTACAGAAACATGGTTGCAGGGGGGCCAAGACTGGGAATTAAACATACAGGGGTATCTGACAATTCGGAAAGATAGACAAGAAGGGAAAGGAGGTGGGGTAGCTCTGTTAATAAAGGATGATATCAGGGCAGTTGTGAGAGACGATATTGACTCTATGAACAAAATGTTGAATCATTGTGGGTGGAGATTAGAGATAGTAAGGGGAAAAAGTCACTGGTGGGCGTAGTTTATAGGCCCCCAAATAATAACTTCACGGTGGGGCGGACAATAATCAAGGGAATAATGGAGGCATGTGAAAAAGGAACGGCAGTAATCATGGGGGTTTTAACCTACATATTGGTTGGTCAAATCAAATCGCACAGGGTAGCCTTGAGGAGGAATTCATAGAATGCATATGGGATTGTTTCTTAGAACAGTATGTTACAGAACCTACAAGGGAGCAAGCTATCTTAGATCTTGTCCTGTGTAATGAGACTGGAATAATAAACGATCTCTGAGTAAAAGATCCTCTCGGAATGAGTGATCACAGTATGGTTGAATTTGTAATACAGATTGAGGGTGAGGAAGTAGTGTCTCAAACGAGCGTACTATGCTTAAACAAAGGGGACTACAGTAGGATGAGGGCAGAGTTGGCTAAAGTAGACTGGAAACACAGACTAAACGGTGGCACAATTGAGGAACAGTGGAGGATTTTTAAGGAGCTCTTTCATAGTGCTCAACAAAAATATATTCCAGTGAAAAAGAAGGGCGGTAAGAGAAGGGATAACCAGCCATGGATAACCAAGGAAATAAAGGAGAGTATCAAATTAAAAACCAATGCGTATAAGGTGGCCAAGATTAGTGGGAAACTAGAAGATTGGGAACATTTTAAACGACAGCAAAGAATGACTAAGAAAGCAATAAAGAAAGGAAAGATAGATTACGAAAGTAAACTTGCGCAAAACATAAAAACAGATAGTAAAAGCTTTTACCAATACATAAAACGGAAGAAAGTGGTCCCTTAGAAGATGAGAAGTGGGGTTTAATAATGAGAAATGTGGAAATGGCTGAGACCTTAAACAATTATTTTGCTTCGGTCTTCACAGTGGAAGACACAAAAACCATGCCAAGAATTGTTGGTCACGGGAATGTGGGAAGGGAAGATCTTGAGATAATCACTATCACTAGGGGGTTGGTGCTGGACAGGCTAATGGGACTCAAGGTAGACAAGTCCCCTGGTCCTGATGAAATGCATCCCAGGGCAGAAGTTATAGCAGATGCATTTGTTATAATCTACCAAACTTCTCTGGACTCTGGGGAGGTACCAGCGGATTGGAAAGCAGCTAATGTAACGCCTCTGTTTAAAAAAGGGGGCAGACAAAAGGCAGGTAACTATAGGCCGGTTAGTTTAACATCTGCAGTGGGGAAAATGCTTGAAGCTATCATTAAGGAAAAATAGCGAGATATCTAGATAGGAATAGTGCAATCAAGAAGACGCAACATGGATTTATGAAGGGGAAATCATGTTTAACTAATTTACTGGAATTCTTTGAGGATATAACGAGCATGGTGGATAGAGGTGTACCGATGGATGTGGTGTATTTAAATTTCCAAAAGGCATTCGATAAGGTGCCACACAAAAGGTTACTGCAGAAGATAAAGGTACGCGGAGTCAGAGGAAATGTATTAGCATGGATAGAGAATTGATTGGCTAACAGAAAGCAGAGAGTCGAGATAAATGGGTCCTTTTCGGGTTGGAAATCGGTGGTTAGTGGTGTGCCACAGGGATCGGTGCTGGGACCACAACTGTTTACAATATACATAGATGACCTGGAAGAGGGGACAGAGTGTAGTGTAACAAAATTTGCAGATGACACAAAGATTAGTGGGAAAGCGGGTTGTATAGAGGACACAGAGAGGCTGCAAAGAGATTCAGATCGGTTAAGCGAATGGGCTAAGGTTTGGCAGATGGAATACAATGTCGGTAAATGTGAGGTCATCCACCTTGGGAAAAAAAAACAGTAAAAGGGAATATTATTTGAATGGGGAGAAATTACAACATGCTGCAGTGCAGAGGGACCTGGGGGTCCTTGTGCATGATCCCAAAAAGTTAGTTTGCAGGTGCAGCAGGTAATCAGGAAGGCGAATGGAATGTTGGCCTTCATTGCGAGAGGGATGGAGTACAAAAGCAGGGAGGTCCTGCTGCAACTGTATAGGATATTGGTGAGGCCGCACCTGGAGTACTGCGTGCAGTTTTGGTCTTCTTACTTAAGGAAGGATATACTAGCTTTGGAGGGGGTACAGAGACGATTCACTAGGCTGATTCCGGAGATGAGAGGGTTACCTTATGATGATAGATTGAGTAGACTGGGTCTTTACTCGTTGGAGTTCAGAAGGATGAGGGGTGATCTTATAGAAACATTTAAAATAATGAAAGGGATAGACAAGATAGAGGCAGAGAGGTTGTTTCCACTGGTCGGGGAGACTAGAACTAGGGGGCCAGCCTCAAAATACGGGGGAGCCAATTTAAAACCGAGTGGAGAAGGAATTTCTTCTCCCAGAGGATTGTGAATCTGTGTAATTCTCTGCCCAAGGAAACAGTTGAGGCTAGCTCACAGATAGATTTTTAACCAATTAGGGAATTAAGGGTTATGGGGAGCGGGCGGGTAAGTGGAGCTGAGTCCACGGCCAGATCAGCCATGATCTTGTTGAATGGCGGCGCAGGTTCGAGGGGCTAGATGGCCTACTCCTGTTCCTAATTCTTATGTTCTTATTTACAGATGAAATACATTCCAGCTAGGAGTAAGGGGAGCTAATCAAAAGCAGGGATTCCAAGGATAAATAGGTTAGAGCAAGAATGAGGTTTATAAAAGAAGCTTATGCAATATATGAAGGCAATTTTACAGGAGAAAATGAGAAATATAGAAAAGAGCAGGGAAGTAGTTACAGAAGATTTGTTAGCTATTTTGAGATAAGTAGGACAATGCACAGAGATAGATAGGAAAGGACACAAAACTCTCGATGTGGTCTAACCAAAGATTACATAATTTTCGTTTCAGTCACCCAGTGTCAGCATCCCAGGTCAGATATAGCAGTTAGATGCAGTATTGGATTCCCTGTACTCTGTCCCAATAATATGCCTCACCACCAACCTGAGAGAGATCATATGCCACTGTACCAGTGTGCGATTTTTCATTTCCCTTAATAGTAATCCAGAGTTCTCTGAATGCAATCGGCAGTATCATACCAAATTGAAGTCAGCCTTGTTTTGTGAGGCCGTGGCAACTAGGCGCTTGATTAAATCTGTTCAAATTAATTACACGTAGAATCGCTACAGCCAGCACTCGGGTCCCAGACGTGAAAGGCCAGTGTTTATTGCACTGTTCCACCCAGTCATGGAGTATTTCTATATGCAGTGAAATTGTTTTTAAAAGTGTGTGCTAACCTGTCCAATCCATACAATTCTCTGTTCACTCCATAAATTATGCCGTTCAGTATCTATAGCTTCCCATGTGTGATGCCATTTTGATCTGACATTTCTCTCTGTGATTCCCTATTCCTCTGATTTAATTTTCAGTGATTGAGCCCAGCAGTGTGACTGCTGTACATAGCGACAGACCCTCCTCTGTTATCTCAGTAATACAACCTACAAAGTACAAGACACCTGATGCCCTTAAGGTCACAGACATTAGAAAGTATGGACGATGTCACTCAGCAATCAGCCGCCTTGGAGAACCAAACAGAATGTTTAATGAGACATGGCAGCAGGCTTCAGATTGTGGTAAAGATGAAACAAGCCTGCTGAAGAGGAGTCGATCTGCCAAAGGTAGTAATTCAGAACATGGATACTGTTCATATTCCAAGAGAACAACCTCTTGGGTAAATGGGATAGATTCTAAACAGGATAAAAAAGTGATGGAAGTCCGCCCGCTCCTCCAGTCAGGTACGGTTGTATTCAGTTAAATGCAATGGAAAATGTAACAGGTATAGCAAGCTATGATATGAATAGACATTAATGTACTGGGAATTTTGACATTTCTAAATGATCTGCCCTGTTTTTCTTCAACGATTCTCTTTAGCTTTCCCTTCCTCACCTGAAGGCGATGACTCATGTTGAAATACAACTTCCCAGTGCCAGCAGATCTCTGCTGCTTTGGCCAAGTGGCTCTTCTTCATATGGTCCAACCCATGAGTGTCTACCGACTATTCAACAATGGGGGCATCACAGCTGAACACAAACTTCTTCCTATCCAATATCCATTCAGAAGTGCTTCCAACAAGGAGTCACTGTATAATGACTTGGGAGTAGAAAGGCTGGTTTATTTCCATACTCCCCCAAACTGAGAATATTGAGGCCAATTATACCAGTCCCACCACCATCTTAGCTGAGATCCGTTAATTCAGCTCAGGCTAGAGACTTGAACTTCAGATCTTCTGGTCTGTGTGGTTCACCATGCAGTGTATTTATCCACTGACCTCTCCTGTTTTTGTTCTGTCTAAATTTGTTAACATCTATATGTAAACTTGACTCAAATTCATTAATTCAGACTATTTACACAAAGGTTTATTTTAATTCTGCTATGGTACTCCTGAGTTACGAGCAGTATTATGCTGTTGGCTCATCCCCACTAGAAATTGGTTGGTGATAATTTCAAATTTGTTTCATAAAGGGTCCTTACTACCATCAGAGAAGAGGCTTCGACCCCTTCATTCTGGGCTCAATTTGAACCCAGGATTCCGGAACTGAAAGGGCAATATTTTGGTTCACTACACCATTTAGTCATCACTCTCCAGTATGCGTCAGCAACTACATTAAAACAAGCTAATAATATGGATTCCAAGTACTGGCATAAGTTGATCAAAACATTGATCTAAACACAGAAATGAGAGGATTGTTTTGGAGGCGGTTTTTTTATTCATTCACAGGATGTGGGCATCACTGGCAAGACCAGTATTTATGTCCCATCCTTAATAGCCCTCGAGAAGATGGTGATGAGCCGCCATCTTAACAACTGAGTGGCTTGCTAGGCCATTTCAGAGGGCATTTAAGAGTCAACCACATTGCTGTGGTTCTGGAGTCACATAGAGGCCAGACCGGGTAAGGACAGCAGATTTCCTTCCCTAAAGGACATTAGTGTATCAGCCATGTTGACATGACTGAAGGTGGAGTTATGATGAGAAATAAATCAAGCTGAAAGGAAAATATGGGGGCAAAATTGCAACAATATAATGTTAACTTCTGTGGTAAAAGTAACCAAGGTAGAATTCTCTCCTTGCTCTATTTTTGAAGCCAGAGGATTGTATTGATTTTATTTTTTTCCTTGCAGAACAGCTCGATTCACTTCGCCTGAAAGAAGCCTGACTCCAACCATCTGGTGAGGACCCAGCTCAACAGTTGGATCTTAGTAACTTGATCTTTACTTGACTTTACTTTTAACCCAGTCTTATTTTCTCCTTACAGAACTGTCCACTTTATGGTCTAATATTGTCTCCTTCCCTGCTCATCTTGCAGCACTTGATTACACAACATCCTAACCACTGACAAGACCCAAAACCTCTCTAGAAAAACTTTTTCACAGTTAATACTTCTTATTGTGAGAAAGGGTCCATGTAACACTTCACAGTTCAGAATGTTTTTGAGTACCATCGATAAAAGATGTCTTCAGAAGCTGCAGCTAGTGACTGCGAGTGACCCATGCAGCCAGAGCTGGCATGAGGCCCCACTGGGGTTAGTTCCATGTAATTGTTTCCATTTGGAGGAAATTCAAAACACTGGCTTCTTTGGAAATATAGTAGAAATGTACACGTGTGAACATTATCCAGCAATCGTTATCCTTGGCTCAGTGAGGACAGTAGTAACAGTTGAACATTGGGACAGGCATGAGGGCACACACAGTAACCTGCATTATAACATAGATTGACCCAAATCAAGATGCACACATCCTGTAACCTATGGTAGGAGACACACAAGGATCACACAGTGTAGGAGGTGCTATCAGATGTTGGAATTCTGTAAACATGTGTGTTAAAGTACGTGGATTGTGTATTATTCTGTATATTGTACATTCCAGATTGTGTATTTTCCTGTATATAACACACTGTGGACTGTGTGTTATTCTTTATACAATATATTCCAGTCTGTGCGTTATCCTTTGTGTAATACATTCGCCCCTTTGTGCTATCCTCCGTGTATTTTTGTCCTGTATTCCTGTGATTGGAAATTGTTTTAATAAAATTCAAGATTAAGAATATATAAGCATGTATGATACATGACGAGATGATCCGTGATTCACCAAAAAGTAAACCATTGAGTGACATCAGACACAGAACTTCCAATCAATGAATAAAAGTTGACACACAGCTTCCTCTTCTCCTCTCAACCTCAGAGTTTACTATCAAAAGCTTCTGTCTGTTTGCTGCACTGTCGGAGGTCCCATCTTTCGGATGCGATGTTAAACCAAGGCCGTTTCTGCCCTCTCAGGTGGATGTAAAAGATTTCCTGACACTATTTAGAAGAAAAGTAGGGGAGTTATCCCTTGTGTCCTGGCCAACATTTATCCCTTAACCAACATCACTATAACAGATTATCCGGCCATTCTCATATTGCTGTTTGTGGGAGCCGCGTTTCCTACATTACAACAGTGACTAGGATTCGATTTTAACTCCAGGTGGATTCCCCGCTCAGGCCTGAGTTAAAATTACAGTCAGGTCTCACTGATATCATCAGGCCGCAACATGCACATGTCAAGAAGGACCCTGTTGGCTCCGGGCGTGTGCCTTTGCTACCTGCTCAGGAGAGCAGTTTAAAATTGCAGATGTTGCGATCATGGCAGCTTTCGGTAAGAGCCAGGGTGATTTTAACTGCCCACTTGCCAAGTTTCTGCTGAGCGAGTTGGATTAAAATCGCCCCCAAAAATACTTTGTTGGTTGTAAAGTGCTTTGGGACATCTGAATCGTGAAAGGCATTATATAAATGAAAGTCCTTTCCTTTTCTTTATTGCGGACAGGGCGGGACTTGTGGATCTGGAAGTGGTCAATGGAGTAGCTGGCCTCTTGCCCCTATGATGTCAAAAACCTAAGAGCTTGTTTAGCTGTATACACAGTAACATTTGATCTTGCTGTTAAGTATAAGGGCACTACAATACTTTGAGAAAGCACATATTGCTGATATTAACCATGACATTGCCGAGCCTTCACCAACTTTCTCTGCCACCCTGCCTCCAGTCTCGCCTTCTCCCACAGCCTCTCCTGTCTGTCTGTCTACCTATTATTTGTGATCCTGATGGTTAGGCTGGAATTCAACCCTCCAGCACTGGCTCTGTCAGTGTTTGTGAGCCAATGGAAGGGCACCTAATTACTATGGGACAGGAGGGCACAACTAACATATTAAGCCCATGCCTTCCTGCTATTAGCCCCTGGAAAACATTGGTGCCCTCATGCCCATGTGGGGGGGGGGGGTGAATGTGATTTCTTGCCACCATCCCCAGCTATGGTCTTCCTCAGATCCCTTGGTAAGCGTCCGATCTGTCTTTAAATTTTGAAACAAATTGACATTTTTTAAAAGCTCCAGGCTACTTGGTTGGTCTGGACTTCACTCTGTCGGCCTAGCTGTGCCCATGTGGATGCCAATACACCTCACAAGTTACACGATATCACAGTCCGGCCTAAGAAACAGGAACTCCCAGGAGTTACCATCCTTGGCTTCACCCCAGCCTTTATTTGGCTTGTAAGTGTCGGACACCTCGAGGAATGCAGGGTGTACTTCATCTCAGTATATCATCAGAAGAAGGTAACCAGTGATGGGGAAAGGTGTAGCCAGATGTTTCCACAGAGATAGTATGAAGAATTATAAGGCAACATGCCTCTCTTCCTCCCTGCACCCGCCCCCCCTCCGCCCTCCACTCACGATGCAGGCAACCCCTGTGTTTGTAATGTCAGCCAGTTACAGAGTAGCATTGGCAGAGAGGCCTGAGTGGTGGATATACCTCTGAGCTGTGGATTATCAGGGAGATTTAGAAAGGAGAGAGGGGACAAAATATAAAATACCCAACCACAACAACAAAAAAGATTCTAACAGGCCCAACGTGTTTAATTGATTCTGTGTGTTTGTTTATGTGAGCAGATTGCATGAAAGGTCAGTGCTGTGTATAAATAGCTGTGTTCTCTGGCTTTGTTCCAGTTGGTGCAGATTTTCCAGAGATTGGCAGGTGGATGAGAGGCATCAACCTCAGCAAATTACACTTCCGATTCATTCCTCAGTGCTACGGTGGCCTGCCTCTGTGTGTTCACATGTTCCATTCAAGCCCAGTTTCCATGGAGCGATTTTCTCTCTGGTGTCAAAGTGCTCTGTTCATATTGAAAAATAACAAAGACAAATTCAAGGCTTAGGACAGCTTCAATATTCACCGAGACACCCACTGCAATGCTGCAGCCTAGAAGACTGAACACCAAACAATGTTTAACACTTCAGAACATGGTCTCATACTATCTCTCCTGCTGATTTGGAGCAAAGACATGGATAAATTAAGGAATCGCTGTTGATGTATTTCTATTACACATTTAATACATTCAGTGAATTAACTCTTTATCTATAATATTGCCTAGAACAAGCAAATTGATTCCATTGAAAATGCTATAAAAAGACAGATTTGCCTTTCACCACCACCGGACACCCCAAAGCACCTTACAGCCAATGAAGTACTTTCTGACGTGTAGTCACTGTTGTGACGTAGGTAATGCAGCAGCCAAGTTGCACACAGCAAATATTCTTAAAGACTAATTGTCACAAAACACTTTTTAATCTGTGTTTTCACTTAATGTATGCTGGTTAGAGACACCCCAGCAGACATCTTGGAGTATATTTACCTCATTTAGATATAAATGATTAAAATACACCAATTCTATTTGTCCATCAAGCTATAGATCGACCTATGTTTCATCTGCTGGGTTCATGGCTCACAAATTCAACAATTTTGACAGGCAGAAGTCAACCAAGCAGTGCGTACATGCACTGATGATAAATGTCATACTTCCTAAGCAACAAATGAGCCATGTAATCACTGTTGCTCCAAAAGTAGGCTGCAAATACAACTGTGCAATTTAAGAAATCAGAATAATCAATCAAATGGCTGCTTGCAGACTCTAGCTTTCTGACTGTTAACCTCGCTCGGAAGAAATGCAGAATGGCCTTTTCAGGACCAAAGGTAACCCATGAATCAAGTTTGGTATCAGGTTGCCTTGACATTGACTGCTGCGTTTTGTTTTATTTGTTCATGGGAGGTGAACGCAGCATTTATTTATTTATTTATTTATTTTTGTTTTGAAATTCGTAGCCAATCGTTCCAATTCTTTGTCAAATCACAAACGCCAGAGGTCACCTTGCACATGCCAAGGATCACTCTGCGCCAATGCTCTTAGCCAAAAGGCCTAGAGCCACTGCACCGTTCCTGGAAGTACTGCAATACCAGGTTCGTGCCATGGAGGTGGATGGGTCAAGCCACCCCACACCTCCGTGGAGGTGGATGGGTCAAGCCACCCCACCCACCTCCTGTTTCCAAAAAAGCAAGCATATACCTTCCTGACCAGGGAGAAACCACCCGGAGGTCATGGTGGCTGGTCAGGTCAGTTACGCATGATCTTAGCCAAAAGGCAACGCAGCATTTATTGCCCATCCCTAATTGCCCTTGAGAAGATGGTGGTGAGCCGCCTTCTTGAACCGCTGCAGTCCGTGTGGTGAAGGTACTCCCACAGTGCTGTTAGGGAGGGAGTTCCGGGATTTTGACCGTGAAGGAACAGCGAAATACTTCCAAGTCAGGATGGTGTGTGACTTGGAGGGGGAGGTGGTAATGTTTCCATGTCCCTCCAACTCTTGTCCTTCTAGGCGGCAGAGGTCGCGGGTTTGGGAGGTGCTAAAAGGATATCAGGAAAAAGTATCGCAACTTGGAGATGCCAACAAGGTTATGCAAAATTGGAACTACAAATGTTGCAGTTTTACTAAGGGCTATATGAATGTATTTGAATGTGATGCCTTAAGAAATTCAGAATTTTGATATTAAAGTCAAAACACTATACTGGTACAGATACATTTGTGCAAAGATGGTCAAATGGAAATGATGTTTTTAAAAAAGATGCATCATCACATTCGTGCAGTGCATGTCACAATAGTACAGGAAAGCTAATGCAGCAATAAATGTTGCCATTAATGTTCATTTATGTCAATTTCGTAGCGAAAAATAACATTCAGTACCAAGCATTGGAAAAGGCCCCAACTCAATAAAGACCATGACAATTAGACCCAAGGATGATGACCTATATAGATGTGGAGATAGTCAAAGACACTCTGCTTGAGGAAGATGTGCACCAGCTTATATGTATTAAATTCATTCTCCCTTCTTCTGATTTGCACAGCAATATGATCAAGCCAGTGCTCTCATTCTGTAAAAAGTTCTGCAGTTTATTAATTTAATGGAAACAGTGAACTGGAGAACTATGCTGAAGCACTCAAATGTTTCTTCTGCTTCTTTTACAGATAGTTGTGCAGGAACCGATGATCCTCACTGGGGGAAATAGGGATAATGGGTAGGTACTCAATTTGGCAGGATGTGAGTAGTGGTGTCCCACAGTGATCTATGATGGGGCCTCAACTATTCACAATATTTATTAACGACTTAGATGATGGCACAGAAAGTCATATATCCAAATTTACCAATGACATAAAGATAGGCGGCATTGTAGGCAGTGTATATGAAAGCATAAAATTACAAAGGGATATTGATAGATTACGTGAATGAGCAAAACTGTGGCAAATGGATTTCAATGTAAGCAAATGTGAGGTCATCTACTTTGGACCTAAAAACAACAACTTGTATTTATATAGCGCCTTTAACGTAATGAAATGTCCCAAGGCACTTCACAGGATTATTATGCGATAAACATTCGACACCAAGCCGCATAAATAGAAATTAGCGCAGGTGACCAAAAGCAGGGTCAAAGAGGTATGTTTTAAGGAGCATCCTGAAGGAGGAACGAGAGGTAGAAAGGTTTAGGCTGGGGTTCCAGAACTTGGGGCCGAGGCAACAGAAGGCACAGCTACCAATGGTTGAGTGATTATAATCAGGGATGCTCAAGAGGACACAATTAGAGGAGCGCAGACATCTCGGGAGGTTGTGGGGCTGGAGGAGATTACAGAGATAGGGAGGGGTGAGGCCATGGAAGGATTGGAAAATAAGGATGAGAATTTTGAAATCGAGGCATTGCTTAACCGGAAGCCAATGAAGGTCAGCGAGCACAGGGGTGATGGGTGAGTGGGACTTGGTGCGAGTTAGGACACGAGCAGCTGAGTTTATATAGGATAACGGATAGAACAGAGTACTATCTAAATTATAAAAAGCTAAATTCAGTGGCTGTCCATACGGTTCAGGCACATAGATCATTAAAATGTCATGAACAGGTACAGAAAATAATCAAAAAGGCTAATGGAATGCTGGACTTTATATCTAATGGACTAGAGTACAAGGGATAAAAGTTATGCTGCAGTTGTACAAAGCCCTGGTTGGACCACACCTGGAGCACTGTGAGCTGTTCTGGACATCGCACCTTAGGAAGGATATATTGGCCTTGGAGGGAGTGCAGCATAGGTTTATCAGAATGATATCCAGACTTCAAGGGTTAAGTTATGAGGAGAGATTATACAAATTAGGGTTGTACTCCCTAGAACTTAGAATGTTAAGGGGTGATCTGATCGAAGTTTTCAGGATATTAAGGGGAACAGATAGGGTAGATAGAGAGAAATTATTTCCGCTGGTTGGGAAGTCTAGGACTAGGGGCATAGTCTAAAAATTAGAGCCAGACTTTTCAGGAGTGAAATTAGAAAAATCTTCCACACGCAAAGGGTG
Source organism: Pristiophorus japonicus (assembly GCF_044704955.1). NCBI lineage: Eukaryota > Metazoa > Chordata > Chondrichthyes > Pristiophoridae > Pristiophorus > Pristiophorus japonicus. The sequence continues at coordinate 220,021,818 of NC_091984.1, read as the reverse complement.
GTAGATGCTTGGAACCCTTTCCCGCAAACGACAATTGATGCAAGGTCAATTGTTCATTTTAAATCTGAGATTGATAGCTTTTTGTTAACCAGAGGTATTAAGGGATATGGGCCAAAGGCGGGTATATGGAGTTAGATCGCAGATCAGCCGTAATCTCACTGAATGGTGCATCAGGCTCGAGGGACTGAATGGCCTCCTCCTGGTGTGAACAAGAACAGCACAGTAAATTGAAGCATGCAGCATCAACACTTACACCAATACTAAGCACCAACCCAGAAACTAGCATTTTGGGATTTACAGGGCGTGAGGGGGAAAAGGAAATACTGGCTGTGCACAACACAGTGCAGAGGAAGAAATAGAAGTTTGAACAGGAGCCATCAGATGGAGGGCAGGATCCATCATGCTGGCTGCCCCTGCTCACGGTCCTCATGCTGAATACTTCCTTCCTGCATTCCAAAAGAGGCTGTTTGAACACATAGACAGTGTGGAGAAGTACTTTGACTCTGTCCATGTGGTACTGGAAAGGATCAATTATTAGTTATCTCAGATGGAGCTTGCTATTGATAAGGCCACCAATCAACAACCCATAGAAAAGGGTCCATCAAAGGCAGATTACAAGCACTGGTCAGGGAGGCATTCCGAAACCTCGGATATATGCACTTCCCTAAACTCTTGGACCTCCCGAGGAAATGGCTTTCAATAGTCACCAGCGAGCACAGGCACAGTAGTAGCTGAGTGACATTGGTGTCAGTCTGGTTGCTATCTCAGAACCAGGCATCAAACAAGAAATTAGGAAAGCGTGCAATAAAGGTACAGCAGTAATCATGGGCGACTTTAATCTACATAATTGATTGGGCTAACCAAAATGGTAGCAATGCAGCGGAGGAGGATTTCCTGGAGTGTATTAGGGATGGACCAATATGTCGAGGAACCAACTAGAGGGCTGGCCATCCTAGACTATGTGATGTGTAATGAGAAAGGACTAATGAGCAATCTTGTTGTGCAAGGCCCCTTGGGGGAAGAGTGACCATAATATGGTAGAATTCTTTATTAAGATGGAGAGCGACACAGTTAATTCAGAGACTAGGGTCCTGAACTTAAGGAAAGGTAACTTCGATGGTATGAGACGTGAATTGGCTAGAGTAGACTGGCGATTGATACTTAAAGGGTTGACACGGTTCTGGGGGAGGTGGGACCAGTACAAACCGGACGGTCTGCACCTGGGCAGGACCGGAACCAATGTCCTAGGGGGAGTGTTTGCTAGTGCTGTTGGGGAGGAGTTAATCTAATATTGCAGGGGGATGGGAACCTATGCAGGGAGACAGAGGGAGACAAAAATGAGGCAAAAGCAAAAGACAGAAAGGAGATGAGGAAAAGTGGAGGGCAGAGAAACCCAAGGCAAAGAACAAAAAGGGCCACTGTACAGCAAAATTCTAAAAGGACAAAGGGTGTTAAAAAAGCAAGCCTGAAGGCTTTGTGTCTTAATGCAAGGAGTATCCGCAATAAGGTGGATGAATTAACTGTGCAAATAGATGTTAACAAATATGATGTGATTGGGATTACGGAGACGTGGCTCCAGGATGATCAGGGCTGGGAACTCAACATCCAGGGGTATTCAACATTCAGGAAGGATAGAATAAAAGGAAAAGGAGGTGGGGTAGCATTGCTGGTTAAAGAGGAGATTAATGCAATAGTTAGGAAAGACATTAGCTTGGATGATGTGGAATCTATATGGGTAGAGCTGCAGAACACTAAAGGGCAAAAATCGTTAGTGGGAGTTGTGTACAGACCTCCAAACAGTAGTAGTGATGTTGGGGAGGGCATCAAACAGGAAATTAGGAGTGCATGCAATAAAGGTGCAGCAGTTATAATGGGTGACTTTAATATGCACATAGATTGGGCCAGCCAAACTGGAAGCAATACGGTGGAGGAGGATTTCCTGGAGTGCATAAGGGATGGTTTTCTAGACCAATATGTCGAGGAACCAACTAGGGGGGAGGCCATCTTAGACTGGGTGTTGTGTAATGAGAGAGGATTAATTAGCAATCTCATTGTGCGAGGCCCCTTGGAGAAGAGTGACCATAATATGGTGGAATTCTGCATTAGGATGGAGAATGAAACAGTTAATTCAGAGACCATGGTCCAGAACTTAAAGAAGAGTAACTTTGAAGGTATGAGGCATGAATTGGCTAAGATAGATTGGCTAATGATACTTAAGGGGTTGACTGTGGATGGGCAATGGCAGACATTTAGAGACCGCATGGATGAATTACAACAATTGTACATTCCTGTCTGGCGTAAAAATAAAAAAGGGAAGGTGGCTCAACCGTGGCTATCTAGGGAAATCAGGGATAGTATTAAAGCCAAGGAAATGGCATACAAATTGGCCAGAAATAGCAGCGAACCTGGGGACTGGGAGAAATTTAGAACTCAGCAGAGGAGGACAAAGGGTTTGATTAGGGCAGGGAAAATGGAGTACGAGAAGAAGCTTGCAGGGAACATTAAGGCGGATTGCAAAAGTTTCTATAGGTATGTAAAGAGAAAAAGGTTAGTAAAGACAAACGTAGGTCCCCTGCAGTCAGAATCAGGGGAAGTCATAACGGGGAACAAAGAAATGGCAGACCAATTGAACAAGTACTTTGGTTCAGTATTCACTAAGGAGGACACAAACAACCTTCCGGATATAAAAGTGGTCAGAGGGTCTAGTAAGGAGGAGGAACTGAGGGAAATCTTTATTAGTCGGGAAATTGTGTTGGGGAAATTGATGGGATTGAAGGCCGATAAATCCCCAGGGCCTGATGGACTGCATCCCAGAGTACTTAAGGAGGTGGCCTTGGAAATAGCGGATGCATTGACAGTCATTTTCCAACATTCCATTGACTCTGGATCAGTTCCTATCGAGTGGAGGGTAGCCAATGTAACCCCACTTTTTAAAAAAGGAGGGAGAGAGAAAGCAGGGAATTATAGACCGGTCAGCCTGACCTCAGTCGTGGATAAAATGATGGAATCAATTATTAAGGATGTCATAGCAGCGCATTTGGAAAATGGTGACATGATAGATCCAAGTCAGCATGGATTTGTGAAAGGGAGATCATGCTTGACAAATCTTCTGGAATTTTTTGAGGATGTTTCCAATAAAGTGGACAAAGGAGTACCAGTTGATGTGGTATATTTGGACTTTCAGAAGGCTTTCGACAAGGTCCCACACAGGAGATTAATGTGCAAAGTTAAAGCACATGGGATTGGGGGTAGTGTGCTGACGTGGATTGAGAACTGGTTGTCAGACAGGAAGCAAAGAGTAGGAGTAAATGGGTACTTTTCGGAATGGCAGGCAGTGACTAGTGGGGTACCGCAGGGTTCTGTGCTGGGGCCCCAGTTGTTTACATTGTACATTAATGATTTAGACGAGGGGATTAAATGTAGTATCTCCAAATTTGCGGATAACACTAAGTTGGGCGGCAGTGTGAGCTGCGAGGAGGATGCTATGAGGCTGCAGAGTGACTTGGATAGGTTAGGTGAGTGGGCAAATGCGTGGCAGATGAAGTATAATGTGGATAAATGTGAGGTTATCCACTTTGGTGGTAAAAACAGAGAGACAGACTATTATCTGAATGCTGACAGATTAGGAAAAGGGAAGGTGCAACGAGACCTGGATGTCATGGTACATCAGTCATTGAAGGTTGGCATGCAGGTACAGCAGGCGGTTAAGAAAGCAAATGGCATGTTGGCCTTCATAGCGAGGGGATTTGAGTACAGGGGCAGGGAGGTGTTGCTACAGTTGTACAGGGCCTTGGTGAGGCCACACCTGGAGTATTGTGTACAGTTTTGGTCTCCTAACTTGAGGAAGGACATTCTTGTTATTGAGGGAGTGCAGCGAAGATTCACCAGACTGATTCCCGGGATGGTGGGACTGACCTATCAAGAAAGACTGGATCAACTGGGCTTGTATTCACTGGAGTTCAGAAGAGTGAGAGGGGACCTCATAGAAACGTTTAAAATTCTGACGGGTTTGGACAGGTTGGATGCAGGAAGAATGTTCCCAATGTTGGGGAAGTCCAGAACCAGGGGTCACAGTCTAAGGATAAGGGGTAAGCCATTTAGGACCGAGATAAGGAGAAACTTCTTCACCCAGAAAGTGGTGAACCTGTGGAATTCTCTACCACAGAAAGTAGTTGAGGCCAATTCACTAAATATATTCAAAAGGGAGTTAGATGAAGTCCTTACTACTCGGGGGATCAAGGGGTATGGCGTGAAAGCAGGAAGGGGGTACTGAAGTTTCATGTTCAGCCATGAACTCATTGAATGGCGGTGCAGACTAGAAGGGCTGAATGGCCTGCTCCTGCACCTATTTTCTATGTTTCTATGTTTCTAAGAGATTGGTGTGCAAAATTAAAGCACATGGTATTGGGAGTAGTGTACTGACGTGGATAGAGAACTGGTTGGCAGACAGGAAGCAGAGAGTCAGGATAAACGGGTACTTTTCAGAATGGCAGGCAGTGACTAGTAGGGTGCCACAGGGCTCAGTGCTGGGACCCCAGCTATTTACAATATACATTAATGATTTAGATGAAGGAATTGAGTGTAATATCTCCAAGTTTGCAGATGACATTAAGCTGGGTGGCAGTGTGAGCTGTGAGCAGGACACTAAGAGGCTGCAGGTGACTTGGACAGGTTTCTATGTTTCTATGTTTCTATGTTAGGTGAGTGGGCAAAAGCATGGCAGATTCAGTATAATGTGGATAAATGTGAGATTATCCACTTTGGTGGCAAAAACACAAAGGCAGAATATTATCTGAATGGCGGCAGATTAGGAAAAGGGGAGGTGCAACCAACTGGGTGTCATGGTACATCAGTCATTGAAAGTTGGCATGCAGGTACAACAGACAGTGAAGAAGGCAAATGGTATGTTAGCCTTCATAGCTAAGGGATTTGAGTATAGGAACAGGGAGGCCTTACTGCAGTTGTACAGGGCCTTAGTGAGGCCTCACCTGGAATATTGTGTTCAGTTTTGGACTCCTAATCTGAGGAAGGACGTTCTTGCTATTGAGGGAGTGCAGCGAAGGTTCACCAGACTGATTCCCGGAATGGCAGGACTGACATATGAGGAGAGACTGGATCGACTGGGCCTGTATTCATTGAAGTTTAGAAGGATGAGAGGGGATCTCATAGAAACATAAAATTCTGACGGGATTGGACAGGTTAGATGCAGGAAGAATGTTCCCGATGTTGGGCAAGTCCAGAACCAGGGGTCACAGTCTAAGGATAAGGGTTAAGCCATTTAGGACTGAGATGAGGAGAAACTTCTTCACTCAGAGAGTTGTTAACCTGTGGAATTCCCTATTGCAGAGAGTTGTAGATGCCAGTTCATTGGATATATTCAAGAGGGAGTTAGATATGGCCCTTACGGCTAAAATGATCAAGGAGTATGGAGAGAAAGCCTTTAAGGGGTACTGAGGTGAATGATCAGCCATGATCTTATTGAATGGTGGTGCAGGCTCGAAGGCCCGAATGGCCTACTCCTGCACCTATTTTCTATGTTTCTATGTAACCAGTACATTGATATATTCCTGCAGTCCGTAGCTTTCTTAGAACTTAAGTACATAAGAAATAGGAACAGGAGTAGGCCATACAGCCCCTCGAGCCTGCCCCGCTATTTAATATGAACATGGCTGATCCGATCATGGACTCAGGTCCACTTCCCTGCCCGCTTCCCATAACCACCTATTCCCTTATTGGTTAAGAAACTGTCTATCTCTGTCTTAAATTTATTCAATGACCCAGCTTCCACAGCTCTATGGGGCAGCGAATTCCAGAGATTTACAACCCTCTGAGAGAAGAAATTCTTCCTCATCTCAGTTTTAAATGGATGGCCCCTTATTCTAAGATTATGTGCCCTAGTTCTAGTCTCCCCTATCAGTGGAAACATCCTCTCTGCATCCACCTTGTCAAGCTCCCTCATAATCTTATACGTTTCGATAAGATCACCTCTCATTCTTCTGAATTCCAATGAGTAGAGGCCCAACCTACTCAACCTTTCCTCATAAGTCAACCCCCTCATCTCCAAAATCAACCTTCTCTGAACTGCCTCCAAAGCATGTATATCCTTTCGTAAATATGGAAACCAAAACTGCACGCAGTTTTCCAGGTGTGGCCTCACCAATACTCTGTATAACTGTAGCAAGACTTCCCTGCTTTTATATTCCATCCCCTTTGCAATAAAGGCCATGATTCCATTGGCCTTCCTGATCACTTGCTGTACATGCTTACTAATCTTTTGTGTTTCATGCACTCGGACCCCCAGGTCCACTGTACTGCAGCTCTTTGCAATTTTTCTCCATTTAATTAATAACTTGCTCTTTGATTTTTTTTTCAGCCAAAGTGCATAACCTCACAGTTTTTAACATTATACTCCATCTGTCAAATTTTTGCCCACTCACTTAGCCTGTCTATGTCCCTTTGCAGGATTTTTGTGCCCTCCTCACACATTGCTTTTCCTCCCATCTTTGTATTGTCAGCAAACTTGGCTACGTTACACTCGTCCCGTCATCCAAATCATTAATATAGATTGTAAATAGTTGGGGTCCCAGCACTGATCCCTGCGGCACCCCACTAGTTACTGATTGCCAACTAGAGAATGTTTTCTGTTAGTTAGCCAATCCTCTATCCATGCTAATATATTACCCCCAACTCCATGAACTTTTATGTGGCACCAATCAGTACTTGATCAAAGTTGGTGAATACATGAGGAAGGTTCATGTGGATCAAATGTTTCTAGCGAGTGATGCATCTTCGGTACCACGAGTAGATAATTATGAGCCTGACTTGGATGATGATCAGAGTGAGTTGGCAGATCCATGTACTTCAACGGACACAACGGTCACAAAATCCATATCCCCAACAATCCATATGCAGCCGACTGAAGGCAGGTCTGCGGGTATGGGACAATCTTGCAAAGACTCTGTATCTTCCGAGAGGGGAGATGGAGTTGGGGTTCAGTTGAGAAGATCAACAAGGAAATGCAAACCAAATAGACAGGATATTGATAACCGGGAATATCAAGATCTTAGGAAGAAAGCTAACACTAGGACTGATGTAAGGGTTCCAAGGAAACTCAAGAGGACACAGGAAGATAGAGGTCCGGAATCCTGGGCTACATGCCCTGAAAACAGAAATTCCCCATGACAGTCTCCGGAGTCAAATAAGAATATAGAAAATGGGCATAGTGAGCCAACTGCAAAGAAATGGAGGTCGGAGCAGGAGGAAGCTAAAAACTTACAATGAGATACTCAGGCCCAGCAGTCGAATTTGTAAAATTGTAATCATGATAAGTAATCTTTAGAAATATTGTAAAAAAAGGGGGAAGCAGTGTTATGCATGCACCTGGTTGGTAGAACTGTTGAATTGTGAGTGGCTTAGCCAGTCACATGATATTCACAAGACTCAATAAAACCCCAGCCAGTTGGGTTCAGGGGGTCCATGATGAGCCTGGTGGATGAACTGGTAATGTGTAGTGTGATTGTTAAACCTTTGCTAATAAACCAACTAGTTCTTAATAGCAATGTGTTGCTATGAGTTCTTAAGCAAAGAACCCATGAAGCAAATATATTACACGAGGATAATCCGGGAAGTTTGGCAACCGAAGTTGGGGGGAAACAAATTGGTTGACCGCCATGTAGATCTGCTCAGAAAATTGCCATCCACAGATCCAGGAAGCATAGGAATTGTCAGGAGGGACTCTCCAACTGCTTGCCTCTCTTCCGTGGCCTTGTGTGTGCCTGGGTGAATCTGGAGAGCGATCATGCGGTGTCCACCAGTATGCTTGAGGCCTTCCACAACTAGTAGGCACTGCTAGATATAGAAAAGCAAAATACTGCAGATGCTGGAAATCTGAAATAAAAACAGAAAATGCTGCAAATATAAGAACATACGAAATTGGAGCAGGAGTAGGTCATTTGGCCCCTCGAGCCTGCTCCGCCATTTAATACGATCATGGCTGATCTGATCATGGACTCAGCTCCACCTCCCTGCCCGCTCCCCTACACCTCAGCAGGTCAGGCAGCATCTGTGGTGAGAGAAATAGAGTTAACGTTTCAACTCTGTTTCTCCCTCCACAGATGCATTACTGCTAGATATAAGCTGTGTTGTATTGTCCTGTATCTCAGAGATATGGACCATATACAGCAAACACCTCAAGTCGCTGGAGAGATACCACCAACGATGTCTCCGCAAGATCCTACAAATCCCCTGGGAGGACAGACGCATCAACATCAGCGTCCTAGGCCAGGCCAACATCCCCAGCGTTGAAGCACTGACCACACTTGATCAGCTCCGCTGGGCAAGCCACACTGTTCGCATGCCAGACACGAGACTCCCAAAGCAAGCGCTCTACTCGGAACTCCTTCACAGCAAACAAGCCAAAGGTGGGCAGAGGAAACGTTATAAGGACTCCCTCAAAGCCTCCCTGATAAAGTGCAACATCCCCACTGACACCTGGGAGTCCCTGGCCAGAGACCGCCCTAAGTGGAGGAAGTGCGTCTGGGGGGGTTGCTGAGCACCTTGAGCGCAGGCAGCGGAAAGAGTGTGTGGAAAACCAGTCCCACCCACCCCTTCCCTCAACGATTATCTGCCCCATCTGTGACAGAGACTGTGGATCTCGTATTGGACTGTTCAGCCACCTAAGAACTCACGTTAAGAGTGGAAGCAAGTCCTCCTCGATTCCGAGGGACTGCCTATGATGATGATGTTTATTGAAAACCGGATTGCATTCCAACTAGACACAGATTGTTAGTTTGAAGAGACCATAGAATCATAAAAACTTACAGCACAGAAGGGGGCCATTTGGCCCATCGAGTCTGTGCTGGCCGAAAAAAGAGCTATCCAGCTTAATTCAACTTCCCTAAACATAGAAAATAAGAGCAGTAGTAGGCCCTTCGAGTCTGCACCGCCATTCAGTATGATCATGGCTGATCCTCTATCTCAACACCATATTTCTGCTTTTTCCCCATATCCCTTGATGCCTTTTGTTTCAATGTTTCTATGTTTCGAAATCTATCGATCTCCCTCTTAAATATATTCAGTGACTTGGCCTCCATAGCCTTCTGTGGTAGAGATTTCCACAGGTTCACCACCCTCTGAGTGAAAAAAATTCTCCTCATCCTAAATTTCCTACCCCATATCCTGAGACTGTGACCCCTTGTTCTAGACGTCCCAGCCAGGGGAAACATCCTCCCCGCATCCAGTTTATCCAACTCAGTCAGAATTTTGTACGTTTTAATGAGATCCCCTCTCATCCTTCTAAACTCTAGTGAATACAGGCCTAGTCGACTCAATCTCTCCTCATGCGACAGTCCTGCCATCCCAGGAATCAGTCTGGTGAACCTTCGCTGCACTCCCTTTGTGGCAAGTATATCCTTCCTTAGGTAAGGAGACCAGAACTGAACACAATACTCCAGGTGCGGTCTCACCAAGGCCCAATATAACTGTAGTAAGATATCCTTGCTCCTATACTCAAATCCTCTTGCAATGAAGGCCAACATACCATTTGCCTTCCTAACTGCTTCCTGCACCTGAGTGTTTGATTTCAATGACTGGTGTACAAGGTCATCCAGGTCCCTCTGTACATCGACACTTCCCAAGCCATCACAATTTAAATAATACTTTGTACTTATGCTTTTCCTATCAAAGTGGATAACTTCACATGTATCCACGTTATACTGCATCTGCCACGTGTTTGCCCAGTCACTCAACCTATCTAAATCGCCTTGCAGCGTCTTTGCATCCTCCTCACAACTCATAATCCCACCTAGTTTTGTGTCATCAGCAAATTTGGAAATATTACATTTGGTTCCCTCATCCAAATCATTTATATATATTGTGAATAGCTGGGGCCCAAGCACTGATCCCTGTGGTACCCCACTAGTCACTGCCCACCATCCCGAAAAAGACCCATTTGTTCCTACTCTTTGTTTCCTGTCAGTTAACCAATTTTCAATCCATGCCAATACATTACCCCCAATCCTACGTGCTTTAATTTTGCACACTAACCTCTTATGTGGGACTTTATCAATGGCCTTCTGAAAATCCAAATGCACTACAACCTTATCTATTCTATCAGTTACATCCTCAAAAAACTCCAGTAGGTTTGTCAAACATGATTTTCCTTTCATAAATCCATGTTGACTTTGTTTAATCCCGTTGATATTATCTAAGTGTGCCATAAAAAGAGAATACTGGAAATCTCAGCAGGTCAGGCAGCATCATATGTGGAGAGAAAAACAGAGTGAACATTTCGGGTCAACGACCCTCTGTCAGAACTGCCGAATGTTCGAAAAGAGCGCATTCTTAAGCACTGAAAGGGGGGAGGGGAAGAAAGAACAAAAGGGAAAGTCTGTAATAAGGTGGAAGGCAGGAGAGATTAGAGACAAAAGGGATGATGGACCGAATTGAAATGGTAATGATAGAGGTTAGAAAAAGGTTAATCTGGATAGGGTGTGATTTCTCCTCAACTCCCCTCTAATCCTTCTACCAATTACTTTAATTCTATGCCCCCTGGTTATTGACCTTTCTGCTAAAGGAAATAGATCCAACCTATCCACTCCATCTAAGCACCTCTCTATCTGTTCCCCTCAATATCTGAGAACTTCAGTTAGATCACTCCTTAATCTTGTAAATTCTAGGGAATACAACCTTAATTTGTGTAATATAACCCTAACTTGTGTAATTTTATAATTTTATACACCTCAATCAAGTCTCCCTTCATCCTCCGCTGTTCCAAATCTATCCAATCTTTCCTCATGGCTAACATTCTCCAGTCCAGGCAGCATCCTCGTAAATCTCCTCAGCACCCTCTCTGGATGTATTTGTGGTACCCTCCTGAAAGTGAGCTCACTTGCAGAGCGCCTTTGATGAGTGGCATTGGGCATAAGAACATAAGAACATAAGAATTAGGAACAGGAGTAGGCCATCTAGCCCCTCGAGCCTGCTCCGCCATTCAATAAGATCATGGCTGATCTGGCCGTGGACTCAGCACCACTTACCCACCCGCTCCCCGTAACCCTTAATTCCCTTATTGGTTAAAAATCTATCTATCTGTGACTTGAAAACATTCAAAGAGCTAGCCTCAACTGCTTCCTTGGGCAGAGAATTCCACAGATTTACAACCCTCTGGGAGAAGAAATTCCTTCTCAACTCGGTTTTAAATTGGCTCCCCCGTATTTTGAGGCTGTGCCCCCTAGTTCTGGTCTCCCCGACCAGTGGAAACAACCTCTCCGCCTCTATCTTGTCTATCCCTTTCATCATTTTAAATGTTTCTATAAGATCACCCCTCATCCTTCTGAACTCCAACGAGTAAAGACCCAGTCTACTCAATCTATCATCATAAGGTAACCTCCTCATCTCCGGAATGTAGAATTAATGGAAACCACCGCCCCCCCCCCCCCCACAGTGTTTGGACTCATAGGAAAGGGAATTTAATTTGGAACTATCTACCAGAAAGTTTGAAATCCTAAAGTGCACATGGAAGAAACTACGAACTTTAATCGAATTTGGGATTTTTAAAAGGTGTATGTTGGGTCTGCAAGAAAAGGGGTGGGGTCAATATCTAAAGGGCCAGTTTGGACATTGGAACTAATCAAATTGTCTGGGAACTGTATACCCTCGAAACTTGCCCCTTGAAAACATTAGCATTTAAACAATCAACGATGGAAGAAACATTTATCACCGCACCCAGAGGACCCAAGTGTCACATACATATTCCAACACCTTTTCAACAGGCATAGAAATATCTGGCTCAGGCCAGACTAGCACAATGGAGAGCTCACCAACTTCGAAAAGCCTATTAACACCAGATTAAAACCACTTAATCAAGTTTCAGTTAGCTGGCTGCAAAATCCAAACAAAGAACTGAGCTAGATTTGATGGAAGATAAAGAAGCCTGTTTTAGTATAATTGAAGTCTGTTCTGGCAGTGAGGTGTGCTTCAAGAGACACTATTAAGTTAGCAGTCTCGTTGCATAAGTTCTACACCAGCCTCGAAAAGTGGGATCCCGAAACATCGGCGATAGGAATCTCTAAAACCCAGAAGGACAGCACCACAACAGCAAACAGGCTGTCAAAACCACTATTGGAAAGTTGCGGCCAACAGTCAACCGGAACCAACCCAACAAAACCGAAGAAAAAACAAAGATTTTTCCACTCTACAAGCTGGTCCTACGCTACCAAGGGGTACAGACTACAGAACGTGGACAACTAAGGCAAACCCCAGGGACAACTAAGGCGAACCCTGGAGTTGGAACTGTCAAAAAGGAGATTGGTGAGCATAGCCCCTCAACGCCCCCAGAGCTATAACTTCGTTAGTTAGGGGAATTGGGAGGAGGGAGGCTGGGATAACTTGTGTAAATGTATCTGCATTCTCCTTTTTACCCCATTGAGAGTTTAAGCCGTATTCTTTTCCCCACAGGCTGTAATTTGACAATTTATTCAATGTGTTGTACCCCTCAGTGTGTATTGGTCTGTGTGTGTTATTAAAGGTGTACCTTTTACTTCTTTTTAAACACAATAAAGCCATACCTGCTTCCTACCTTGAAACCGATTGTCTGTCCAAGTCTGTCACAGTCCCTTCATAATTCCAGTGTCTAGAACCAAGGGTGTGGGAGCAATTCGGAACAGCTCATATAAGGTCAGAAGGGAAAGCTGACCCCCTGCAAACCACCCCTTACAGGAATCAGCCGAGTGAATTGTCTTTGTACCCCTTCCAAAGCTAGTATATCCTTCCTTAAGTAAGGTGACCAAAACTGCACGCAGTACTCCAGGTGCGGCCTCACCAATACCCTGTACAGTTACCTCCCTGCTTTTGTACTCCATTCCTCTCGCAATGAAGGCCAACATTCCATTCGCCTTCCTGATTACCGGCTGCACCTGCAAACTAACTTTTTGGAATTCATGCACAAGGAACTCAAAAGAGTTTCATGCACAAGGAACCCCAGGTCCCTCTGCACCTCAGCATGTTGTAATTTCTCCCCATTCAAATAATATTCACTTTTACTGTTTTTTTCCCCCAAGGGGACATTGTATTCCATCCGCCAAACCTTAGCCCATTCGCTTAACCTATCCAAATCTCTTTGCAGCCTCTCTGTGTCCTCTACACAACCCGCTTTCCCACTAATCTTTGTGTCATCTGCAAATTTTGTTACACTACACTCTGTCCCCTCTTCCAGGTCATCTATGTATATTGTAAACAATTGTGGTCCCAGCACCGATCCCTGTGGCACATCACTAACCACCGATTTCCAACCCGAAAAGGACCTATTTATCCCGACTCTCTGCTTTCTGTTCGCCAGCCAATTCTCTATCCATGCTAATACATTTCCTCTGACTCCGCGTACCCTTATCTTCTGCAGTAACCTTTTGTGTGGCACCTTATCGAATGCCTTTTGGAAATCTAAATACACCATATCCATCGGTACACCTCTATCCAACATGCTTGTTATATCCTCAAAGAATTCAAGTAAATTAGTTAAACATGATTTCCCCTTCATGAATCCATGCTGCGTCTGCTTGATTGCACTATTCCTATTTAGATGTCCCGCTATTTCTTCCTTAATGATAGTTTCAAGCATTTTCCCCACTACAAATGTTAAACTAACCGGCCTATAATTACGTGCCTTTTGTCTGCCCCCTTTTTTAAACAGAGGCGTTACATTAGCTGCTTTCCAATCCACTGGTACCTCCCCAGAGTCCAGAGAATTTTGGTAGATTATAATGAATGCATCTGCTATAACTTCCGCCATCTCTTTTAATACCCTGGGATGCATTTCATCAGGACCAGGGGACTTGTCTACCTTGAGTCCCATTAGCCTGTCCAGCACTACCCCCGTAGTGATAGTGATTGTCTCAAGGTCCTCCCTTCCCACATTCCTATGACCAGCAATTTTTGGCATGGTTTTTGTGTCTTCCACTGTGAAGACCGAAGCAAAACAATTGTTTAAGGTCTCAGCCATTTCCACATTTCCCATTATTAAATCCCCCTTCTCATCTTCTAAGGGACCAACATTTACTTTAGTCACTCTTTTCCGTTTTATATATCTGTAAAAGCTTTTACTATCTGTTTTTATGTTTTGCGCAAGTTTACCTTTGTAATCTATCTTTCCTTTTTTTATTGCTTTTTTAGTCATTCTTTGCTGTTGTTGAAAATTTTCCCAATCTTCTAGTTTCCCACTAACCTTGGCCACCATATACGCATTGGTCTTTGATTTGATACTCTCCTTTATTTCCTTGGTTATCCACGGCTGGTTATCCCTTCTCTTACCACCCTTCTTTTTCACTGGAATATATTTTTGTTGCGCACTATGAAAGAGCTCCTTAAAAGTCCTCCACTGTTCCTCAATTGTGCCACCATTTAGTCTGTGTTTCCAGTCTACTTTAGTCAACTCTGCCCTCATCCCACTGTAGTCCCCTTTGTTTAAGCATAGTACGCTCGTTTCTGACACAACTTCCTCACCCTCAATCTGTATTACAAATTCAACATACTGTGATCACTCATTCCGAGAGGATCTTTTACTAGAAGATCGCTTATTTTTCCTGTCTCATTACACAGAACCAGATCTAAGATAGCTTGTAGGTTCTGTTACATACTGTTCTAAGAAACAATCCCGTATGCATTCTATGAATTCCTCCTCCAGGCTACCCCGTGCGATTTGATCTGACCAATCGATATGCAGGTTAAAACCCCCCATGACTACTGCCGTTCCTTTTTCACATGCCTCCATTATTCCCTTGATTATTGCCCGCCCCACCGTGAAGTTATTATTTGGGGGCCTATAAACTACGCCCACCAGTGACTTTTTCCCCTTACTATCTCTAATCTCCACCCACAATGATTCAACATTTTGTTCATTAGAGCCAATATCGACTCTCACAACTGCCCTGATATCATCCTTTATTAACAGAGCTACCCCACCTCCTTTCCCTTCTTGTCTATCTTTCCGAATGCGTCAGATACCCCTGTATGTTTAATTCCCAGTCTTGGCCACCCTGCAACCATGTTTCTGTAATGGCCACCAAATCATACCCATTTGTAATGATTTGTGCCGTCAACTCATTTACTTTATTTCGAATGCTGCGTGCGTTTAGGTAGAGTGTTTTATTCCTAGTTTTTAAACCATGGTTTCTAGTTTTGACCCCTCCTGCAGCCCCTTTATATTCAGTGGCCCTTTTTGTTTTTTGCCTCAGGCTTCTCTGCCCTCCACTTTTACTCATCTCCTTTCTGTCTTTTGCTTTTGTCTCCTTTTTGTTTCCCTCTGTCTCCCTGCATTGGTTCCCATCCCCCTGCCATATTAGTTTAACTCCTCCCCAACAGCACTAGCAAACACTCACCCTAGGACATTGGTTTCGGTTCTGCCCAGGTGCAGACCGTCCGGTTTGTACTGGTCCCACCTCCCCCAGAACCTGTTCCAATGCCCCAGGAATTTGAATCCCTCCCTGCTGCACCACTGCTCAAGCCACGTATTCATCCTGCGATTCCTACTCTGACTAGCACGTGGCACTGGTAGCAATCCCGAGATTACTACTTTTGAGGTCCTACTTTTTCATTTAGCTCCTAGCTCCTTAAATCCGTCTCGTAGGACCTCATCCCTTTTTTTACCTATGTCGTTGGTACCAATGTGCACCACGACAACTGGTTGTTCTCCTTCATAGAAACATTGAAAATAGGTGCAGGAGTAGGCCATTCGGCCCTTCGATCCTGCACCGTCATTCAATGAGTTCATGGCTGAACATGCAACTTCAGTACCCCATTCCTACTTTCTCGCCATACCCCTTGATCCCCCTAGTAGTAAGGACTACATCTAACTCCTTTTTGAATATATTTAGTGAATTGGCCTCAACAACTTTCTGTGGTAGAGAATTCCACAGGTTCACCACTCTCTGGGTGAAGAAGTTTCTCCTCATCTCAGTCCTAAATGACTTACCCCTTATCCTTAGACTGTGACCCCTGGTTCTGGACTTCCCCAACATTGGGAACATTCTTCCTGCATCTAACCTGTCTAAACTCGTCAGAATTTTAAACGTTTCTATGAGATCCCCTCTCATTTTTCTGAACTCCAGTGAATACAAGCCCAGTTGATCCAGTCTTTCTTGATATGTCAGTCCCGCCATCCCGGGAATCAGTCTGGTGAACCTTCGCTGCACTCCCTCAATAGTAAGAATGTCCTTCCTCAAGTTATGAGACCAAAACTGTACACAATACTCCAGGTGTGACCTCACCAAGGCCCTGTACAACTGTAGCAACACCTCCCTGCCCCTGTACTCAAATCCCCTCGCTATGAAGGCCAACATGCCATTTGCTTTCTTAACCGCCTGCTGTACCTGCATGCCAACCTTCAATAACTGATGTAACATGACACCCAGGTCTCGTTGCACCTCCCCTTTTCCTAATCTGTCACCATTCAGATAATAGTCTGTCTCTCTGTTTTTACCACCAAAGTGGATAACCTCACATTTATCCACATTATACTTCATCTGCCATGCATTTGCCCACTCACCTAACCGATCCAAGTCACTCTGCAGCCTCATAGCATCCTCCTCGCAGCTCACACTGCCACCCAACTTAGTGTCATCCGCAAATTTGGAGATACTACATTTAATCCCCTCGTCTAAATCATTAATGTACAATGTAAACAGCTGGGGCCCCAGCACAGAATCTTGCGGTACCCCATTAGTCACTGCCTGCCATTCTGAAAAGTCCCCATTTACTCCTACTCTTTGCTTCCTGTCTGACAACCAGTTCTCAATCCATGTCAGCACACTACCCCCAATCCCATGTGCTTTAACTTTGTACATTAATCTCTTGTGTGGAACCTTGTCGAAAGCCTTCTGAAAGTCCAAATATACCACATCAACTGGTTCCCCCTTGTCCACTTTACTGGAAACATCCTCAAAAAATTCCAGAAGATTTGTCAAGCATGATTTCCCTTTCACAAATCCATGCTGACTTGGACCTATCATGTCACCTCTTTCCAAATGCGCTGCTATGACATCCTTAATAATTGATTCCATCATTTCACCCACTGCTGAGGTCAGGCTGACCGGTCTATAATTCCCTTTTTAGAATGTCCTGCACCCGCTCCAAGACATCCTTGACCCTTGCACCAGGGAGGCAACATACCATCCTGGTGTCTCGGTTGCGGCCACAGAAACGCCTATCTATTCCCCTTACAATTGAATCCCCTATCACTATCGCTCTCCCACTCTTTTTTCTGCCCTCCTGTGAAACAGAGCCAGCCAAGGTGCCATGAACTTGGCTGCTGGTGCCCTCCCCTGATGAGTCATCTCCCTGAACAGTACTCAAAGCAATGTATCTGTTTTGCAGGGGGATGACCGCAGGGGACCCCTGCACTACCTTCCTTGCACTGCTCTTCCTGCTCCAGTGTCCAGCCATTGGCCGACTCAAAATGGCCATCCTGCCGCCAGGAGCTATCCCGGCAACCCCCTCTGATAAATGTCCAGGCAACCGGGGGATGCTGTGACGTCGATACTTGACGTGCCGCGCTTGGCGGTGGCGCATGCGCCATTCATTACGATGAGTTGTAGCAGCAATGGCGGGCTGTGGACTGCGGGAATCCGTGTAGCCGGCGAGTGAGAGAAGGAGGAGCCGCACTTCAACATGCCGGGCACGGAGAGGCCGTTCATCTGAAGCCGTCAGTTACCGAGCGTCTTTTAGAGCTGGCTTAAAAGGGGGAAAAGTATTATTTCCCCTTTTCCCCCAACCTTCCCCATCCCCCTTCACCATCCCCTCACCCTGTGCCCGGGCCTTGTCCTCATCTTGCCCCCCCTCCCCCCGGTTCTGCTCTTTCCTTGTGCGAACCCTGGTCTGTTACCCCCTTTCCCTCCCCCACCTGGCCTCTCTTCCCCGTTTCAGATCGGCAGGATGTCCGAGGACGGCGTGGACAGAGTAATTAAGGTAAGAGTGGTGGTGTCGGTGCTCGAACTCTGCATTTCTGTGTGTGGTGTGTAGGGGCACAACAACTGACTCGAACGACCCGTCTGCTTGCAGGAAATGCAGCTTTAAATGCTACATGTGGGATGTGTGAGTCATTCGGACTGTTGCTCACATGCAGGTTATTCCTTATGTTCTGCAATGACGGCATTCCTCTCTGCCAGATATTCTCGGGAAAAAATCCAGCACTTCCAGAAGTGCACAATAGACCTGTGAACTCTCCAATTGTTTGGAGACTTAAAATGTGACCTATTTTAACGCATTATTTTTAAAACAACCATAACTCCAATAATTGGGTTATATGTTCCACTCACCGAGTGTAAAAAAAGGTGACCTACTTGGGTGAGATATGGAACCATCTGCTATCAGGGAGTCACAGTCTTCAGAGGAGGTGAGAAGGGTATTTCTATTTTTTAAGTGAAGTTTTAACATCTCATTCCTGAGTTTGCAAGCTGTCTCAATCTTAGTCATAAATCTTAACTCCAAATCTTTCTTCATATGAGAGCTAATTTTAATATGCTGAAAATAGCACCCAAGTGATTTGGTTTTTGCTAAATCTGCCTCGCCTTGCTGCAAGTCAGTGGCCCCCAGCCCTTCGGCTGTCTTAACTGCAGGGTTGAGAATTTTAGGTGCTTTTCAGGGTACTTTTTTTTTCAGGGTTCACTGAGTTTTTTTTATGGGCCCAAAGTTGAGTAGTAATGGGTTTTGCAAGACTCCTGATTGAATTACTCCCTAGCTGTCACCAGTACAGAAGTCATTGGATGGTTATAAATATTTTCCTGCTGATGGTGATAAAGCACTGACAACCCTTCTTTGGAGTGGTAGGGGGACAACTTACTCCCATCACCTTCTTGGTAGTGCTTATCTTAATGCTAGAATGTTCAGTGGAGAGCTTCTTGTTTGCCTCATATGTGCAAGTAGAGGTGGAATCAACTTTTCTTTTTAAAAAAAAAAGTGTAATTGTAATAAGGTTAGGGTATTCGAGTATCAACATGCAAGTTGAGAGGTGACTGTCTCGCCACAGCATATTAACACACTAATGCTGCTAAGCTGTCACTTCATGACTCACATTTAAAGTGCAGGGTTTTAAAGATTCTTCAGATGTTTGCAGTGACTGGAAGAAAAGATACATACATTCAATACATGGCCATTATATTTAGAACATAAATAGGAGCTTTTAGTTTAAAAAAAGATTATATTGAAGGAGTCAACACCGTTGTGTTGAATTTAGCTATGCTGTATCTCCAATGGATGGTTGCATTTACACTATAAAAAAGATCAAAGGTGTCCATATCAATGGTCTGTCAATAAAATAAAGATTGGTGCTGTCTTGATAGTCTTTTGACTATCTATAAAAAATTTTTATTGTACTGTAAAATATAAAATAGCTGGACATTAATTCCAGAATGTGTTGCACAAGGGGGAAATAATGGCATTTCCTTGGTGGTGAAATCTCATGCAATAAAATAGAGCAATCTTAACAGAGGATTTTGAACAGAAATGAACTTACAAGTTTCTGATGGGCAACAAAATATTTTTTCCCCTTGTCACACATCAGCAACATGCAAAATAGCGGCCAGATGATCCAGTCTCTGGTTGATATACTGAGAGGAGAGAATTGTCTTGGTGATATTCCCATAGATATCCCCCTTCCCTGTAAGAAAGTGTCTGACCTCCTCTCCATGTTTCCATGCAGCTATGTAGCTGTGATTAACACATTTTGCATTGGTTTTGTGTTCCACTGAGCTGTGCCAATGCATGGATTTATTGCCTCTGTGTTGTTTGAGTGATAAATCCCCTGGGATGGAAACCATCTGGTCCTTTTTAAAGGAAGTAAGCAAGAACCTTGCAGATGCCCTAACTATCATCTTCCAAAGTTATCTCGATTCAGGAACCGTTCCTTTAGATTACAGAATTGCGCATGTGACTCCGCCATTTAAGAATGGTGATTGAGGGAAACCGGGGAATTATAAATCAGTTAGCTGAACATCTGTTATTGGGAAATTACTGGAGCCTATAATTAAGAATAGGGTGACCGAACACCTTGAAAATTTCCAGCTTTCAGCTGATCAGAGTGTATGGATATGTAAAGTGTCGGTCATGCTTGACGAACCTGATTGAAATTTTTGAAGAGGTGAGTAAAATAATAGACAGGGGAATGTCTATGGATGTTATCAAGTCCCTCATAAAAGATTGTTAACTAAAGTTGAAACTCATGGAATTGAAGGCAAATTATTGACCTGGTGAGGAAATTGGCTGAGTGACAGGAGACAATAGGGATAATGGGCAGGTTCTCTAATTGGCAGAATGTGACTAGTGATGTCCCACAGAGATCTGTGTTGGGTCTCAACTATTCACTGTATTTATTAATGACTTAGATGATGGGATAGAAAGCCACATATCCAAATTTGCCGATGACACAAAGATAAGCAGTGTAGATGGAAGCATAACATGACAAAGCGATATTGATAAATTAAGCGACTGGGCAAACTGATAAATGCATTTAAATTTAGGCAAATGTGAGGTCATCCACTTTGGACCTAAAAGGATAGAACAGGGTACTTTCTAAATTGTGAAAAGTTAAACAATGGAGATCCAAAGAGACATGGGGGTCCAGGTACATTAAAATGTCATTAAAAGGTCCAGAAAATAATCAAAAAGGCTAATAGAATGCTGGCCTTTATATCTAGAAGATTAGAATACAACTTATGCTTTAGCCCTGGTTAGACCACACATAGTACTGTAAGCAGTTCTGTGCACCACACCTTAGGATATATTGGCCTTGGAGGGAGTGCAATGTAGATTTACCAGAATGATACCTGGATTCCAAGGGTTAAATTACGAGGAGAGATTACACAAACTGGGTTGTATTCCCTAGAATTTAGACAGTTAAGGGGTGATTTGATCGAAGTTTTCAAGATATTAAGGGGAACCGATGGGGTAGATAGAGAGAAACTGTTTCCGCTGGTCTAAGACACTGGGCGCATAGTCTAAAAATTAGAGCCAAACCTTTCAGGAATGAAATTAAGAAACACTTCTACACACTTTTTGTTAACCAAAGGTATTCAGGAATATGGGGCAACATGAGTATATGGAATGGTCGCAGATCAGCAATGATCTCATTGAATGATGGAACAGGCTCAAGGTGCTAAATGGCTTACTCCTGTTCCTATGTCAGACTGCTTGTCCAACATCGAATCATAGATGAGCTGCAATTTTCTCCAATTAAAATATCGGGAAGGCCAAAAAGCCATTATCTTCAACCCCCGTCACAAACTTCGTTCCCTCACCACCAATTCCATATGCCACCCTGGCAACTGTCTCCAGCTGAACCAGACTGTTCACAACTTCGATCCTGGGCTGAGCTTCTGACCTCATATCCTCTCCATCACAAAGACCGCCTACTGACACCTCCATAATGTTGTCTGTCTCTGTTCCTATCTACTATTGAAACCCTCACCCATGCTTTTTTAACCTCCAGACTCAATTATTTTACTGTTACCCTGGCTGGAGTCCGATCTTCTGCACTCCATAAACAAGGTCATCCTTAACTCTGCAGCCTATATCATATACCGCACCAAGTTCCACTCGCCCATCACCCCTGAGTTTGCTGAGCTTCATTGACTCCCAGTCCACCAACGCCTTGATTTTAAAATTCTCATCCTCGTGTTCAAATCCTTTTATGACTTCGCCCCACCCTATCGCTATAACCACCTACAGCCCTCCAAGAACTCTACATTCCTCCAACATTGGCCTCTTGTGCATCCCCCATTTCCTTCACCCCACCCTTGGCAGTTGTGCCTTCTGCCAAATAGGCTCTGGATTTCCTCCCTAAACTCCTCACTCTTTTAAGCTTTTCCATAAAACCTACCTCTTTAACCAAGCTTTTAGACACCTGTCCTACTAATATCCCCATCTTTGGCTTGGTGTCAATTTTTGTCTGATTGCACTCCTGGGAAGTGCCTTGGGACCGTTTCCTACGTTAAAGGCGCTATATAAAATGCAAGTTGAGAATTCAAATGCCTTTCTTTCCTCAACCTCTGAGGTATATTATTTTTGATGTATCTTTCCACTTCTCATTGGTTGTTTACTGTACCAAGTTTGAAAACCTAAATTTGAAGGACGTTTTTGCAGAAATTGGCTCCTACCTAACCAAACAGACTTCTAACACACTTAAGTAGGCTAGACTTTCGACAACATTCTGCCTATTTATCGACCATTTTCTGCTTTGTAAGCTATTACCGCCCATTAATTGCATTAAGTGGGAACTAATGCCCACTTACCACCCATATATCGCCGGCGGTAATTTCGGCAGACTATTACCGCCAGCGGTAAACTGAACTGCCCGCCCATCGGTTTTAGGTGATTTTCCATGCACTTCAACGTGCACCGCCCAAATTACCGCTGGCATAATGTTCCGCCCTGAAAACGCTGCACTTACCTGACAATCCAGTGGTATGAACGCCATGTTTTAAAATGGATGAACCTGAAGAAAAGGCTGCTTCAAGTTGGAGGGAGCATTAAAATTATTCGTGAGTGGATTTTAAGGGTATTTGAAATCAATGCTCATAATCTGAGGGTATAGTAGTCTATCTGGATTAATTTTTTGGTTGTTTAAGGAAAATTGAATAATTTGACAGTTTAGAGGATTTTTAAAGGAATGGAGCCTGTAATTTCTCGGCCAATATTGCTAACTAATTATATGCTGCGGAATAGAGTTGGAAGAAGGTTCATTGAAGAGCATTATGTGCCCAATCAAAGAGGTGGCAGACTGCTGAGAAGACCTTATACCCGACGCATTTACAGGGATAAGCAGTCATACCTGGACCTGTCTGATAAGCATGCGTTAGAAGACTGCGTTTTCAAAAGGAGGTCATCAATGAGATGTGCCAGCTAGTTAAGGGAGACCTGCAGCCTATCGGCACCATCAGGACAGCACTGCCCATGGAGGTTAAGATGACTGCGGCACTTTCATTCTATGCATCGGGCTCCTTTCAGGCATCAGCTGATGACATTTGCTGCATCTCTCAGCACGCCACACATTGCTGAATTCGGCAGGTGACACAAGCACTTTACACATGAAGGTTTGACTTTATAAACTTCCCAATGACCAGGAAGGCACAGAGTGAGAGGGCTTTGAGTTTCTTGTGAATAGCAAACTTCCCTAAGGTCCAGGGTGCAATAGACTGTACGCACATCGCCATGCGAGCACCTTTTTAGATGATGCAGAGATGTTTCGGAACCAAAAGGAATTTCACCCCCTGAACGTTCAGCTCGTTGTCGACCACAAGCAAATAACCATGGCAGTAAATGCCAATTTTCCAGGGAGCATTCATGATATGCACATCTTGTGTGAGAGCACTGTCTCCGATCTCTTAAGAGTCAGGCACAAGGTCAATGCTGGATGTTTGGTGACCAAGGATACAGCCTCGTCACCGGGCTCTTGAAGCCCCCCTCCGTAAGCCCCAGATAGATGCCGAGCATCGATACAATAACAGCCACATAGCCACACGCAATATCATCGAAAAGACAATTGGAGTGCTGAAGCAGCGCTTCAGATGCCTGGACCACTCTGGAAGCAGCCTACAATACCACCCTGAGCAGGTCGTGGAGTTCATTGTGGTGTGTTGCATGTTGCACAATTAAGCAACAGAAGGGGACAGGAAATGCCATTCTGGACTGCAGGACCACCTCAGGACAGAGGGGACGAAGCACAGGAAGAAGTGAGAGAGGTTGAGGAGGACGAGGAGGAGTCTGGCGATGAACCCACCAAACCAGCCACCCCTACACTGCAGGAGAAGCCCCATGGTAGTTATGCAGTAACAAAACTGTTAATGTCAGCAGCTCATAAATGAATGCTTTGCTTGAACGCGAGAGTTAAGTTTAAACATTGTCTGGCTGTTGTTTGCAACCCTTGTATTGATCACCCCTCATTTTGTAGAAGTGAGTAAGACACTGCGCAATAATTGTTAAGTTCAATGACATTTTTTAAATGATATGATTTTTGTGAAATAAATTAAATAATAAATAAATATTTTTAAAGTAAATTTGCAACAAAATGTAAACAAAGCAACAAGATTGAAAACAATTTTAAACATTAAACCCACAACGCCCCTTTCCTCCCCCCCCCCAAACAGTAAACAGTTTTTCATTAAAAGTTAACTTTTTTTTTTAATAAACAGCCCCCCCCCCCCCCCCCTCAACCTGCCAACAAATCAACCTGCGACCACCATTCCCACTGCCATTCTTTCTCCCCTTCTCCCCCCCCCTCACCCCCAATAGTTTGTTGGCATCACCCTTACCCCTGCCCAAGTTGGGACCAGTATGTTGTGCAGCAGTGTGCCCCAAGCGCTGCTGCTGCAGGGGGAGGGGGAGGGAATGACGGTGGCAACGTCATGTGTGGGGAATCTGGAGAAGAGGGAGGGTCTGATGACCCGTCTTCGGAGTCAGAAGTATTGCCATGCACCTGACTCCCATGTGCTGTCTGCAGTGGTGGTACGACACCTTGGGGTTCAGTGTCGTAGACCGATTCCAGCGTCTGCCGCATGGCATCAACGGAATCGTCGGTTCGCCGCCATGTCCTCCGATTGGCGTGCTGCAATGTTTCCGACTAGTCCACTAATTGCCTGGAGGAGCTCTCGACCAATGTCGACGCTCGCCCAAGACAGTGCAACCATGTCCAGGTCGACGTCTACCTGTCTTCGAACACTCCTCCCCTGCCGAATCAGCCGCCGTGGTTTCGGCACGGGGGCTGTACCACTCGCTGTGCCCTGCCATAAACCACTTGGTCCCGCCATTTCCCCGGAGCCGAATCCATGAAATGTGGATTCGGCTGAGGAAGAGGTGGTTGCAGGTATTACGGACCCTTCAGTTGCCGCCCCCCTTCTTCAACATCCAACGGTACATCTTGGGGGTTGGTTTCGTCGTCGTCAATCCTCTTCCTCTTCCTCCTCCTCCTCCTCCTCCTCCTCCTCCTCCTCCTCCTGTGTCCTCTCCAGCTAAAAGCATGACAATCGGCTCTGCATGCTGGTGCTCCTAGTCAGCTAGAAAACATAACGGAAGTAGTACGCAGAAGAGGAAGGGAGGGAGGTCAGGGTGACATTTTAACGCTTGCATTGCGCAGATATATGTAGAGAAGCAACATTACTGCATTATATATCACTGAGAAACCCTGCATGCAATGACCATGAACAGAATTTACAGAGACTGCATGGCATTATAATAAGATTTCATGATGGTCCCAGCATTACATTACATCACATCACTAGGCATCATTTATACATTATGTTCATATGACTATATTACATGAACGCTGCACGGGATTATGCGTGACTTATGTGGCGCCAACACCGGATCTGTGCCCCCACGGGTGTCCGAGCGATCACGTGCCTCTGAGAGGGCTGCGGTCCGCTCTTCGATCCGTGAGCTCTGCCGGCCCTCCTCCAGTGCGCCGATGGTCGCCTCTATTGAAAGCAATTTTTTTCTGAAAAGATGAAAATAGCATGGTTTAAGATAATTGCCCAGGTACTAGTACCCAATGCCTTTCAACACAGTCCCATTAGGCACTAATAGCATGCAAGTGATGCATGATGAACACTTATTAATTACAGGAAGACAATATAATATTGTTAATAATGTGTAACACCAAGTTTACCAAGATTAACAAAATCACAATATGACAGTTTTACATTTTAAGTAATGAGTCAGTGCATGATTAAAGTTATTGCTCTCGTGGCAGAAACAAGGTCGTTCCAGCGCTTGCGGCGCTGGACTGGCCCCCGGCTGAATTGGACAACCGAGGACACCGCCTCGGCAATGTCTGCCCATATTCAGTGATATACGGGCGGGCTTGGTTTTCCACGACCATCCCGGGTCAATTGGTCCCACCATGCCCCCACTTCGTGGGCCAAGGCAGCTTGGGCGTCCATGGTAAATCTCTTTACCCTCTTCCTCCCTCCACCTTTGCCTTGACCATCAACTGATCTTCACTTCCATTTTATAATTTTTATTTTTTTATTTATACTGGTATTATAGTATGTATAGTATGGTATTGTATACAATCAGAAATATTGGCACACAAGTACTGCAAACATAAGCTTTTCAAGATTTTTTTCTCCCTCTCGCTCGCTCTCTTCCACCCTCCCTGCCTCATCTGCGCATGCGTGGGCTGACCCCTGATCCCCGAATCGCGGGAAAAAGAAGAAAAAAAAACAGCGCATGCGCAGTAAGCCCATTGCCAAGGACGCCGGCCTTACACGAGGAAAATATACCACTACCGCCGGGGGACAAAAGCCGAAACTAGCAGCTTTGGATCTTGGTGGTATTTGGGCGGTATTGAAAAGTCAAAGTTCATACCGCCTGAATACTGCCAAGATACGGGCGGTAAGGATATTAATGGAAAGTCTAGTCCAAAATGTTACTAAGTAATAAAAACAGAAAATGCTGGAAATCTCAGCGGGTCAGGCAGCATCTGTGGAGAGAGAAACAGAGTTAACGTTTCAAGTCGACCCTTTGCCAGAACTGGCGAATGTTCAAAAGGAACAGATTCTTAAGGAGCACTGAAAGGGGGAAGGGGAGGAAAGAACAAAAGGGAAGGTCTGTGTTAGGGTGGAAGACAGGAGCGATTAGAGAGACAAAAGGGATGATGGGGTCGACTTGAGATGGTAATGGCAGAAATTAGAAAAAGATTAGCCTAGATAGGGTGTGAATGGCAGAATAATTATCAGCTGTCATGGGAAACAGAAAAAAATTACATAAGATCGGGGGGGGGGTTTAAAAAAAAAAGGAGGAAAGGGAGCAAAATCTGGGCAAAGGTTATGGTCTGAAATTGTTGAACTCACTGTTGAGTCCAGAAGGCTGCAAAGTGCCTAAATGAAAGATGAGGTGCTGTTCCTCGAGCTTATGTTGAGCTTCATTGGAACAGTGTAGGAGGCTGAGGATGGAGGAGTCAGAGTGGAGCGGGGTTAAGTGGTTGATTAAATATCATTTTCAGGCAATCATTGTTAGTGAAGGCAGTCTGATGAAGATTCCCATTTGATTTTCATTCCTTTATATAATGTGGCTGAAATTGGATTCTCAACAAGATGGAAAGGAACCAAACCAGCAGCTCTACATTCCCATATATTCATTATTATCCTTTTTTAAAAAGGCATGGAATTTGGCACAGTATGTTAGATCACCAATTTCTTGTAACCACAAACCTGATCACTCCATCTGCTGAGTTCCCGATGAGAGAGGGAGGGACAGCGTTAGAGGCCAGGATCTTCATGAAGCAAGCGGAAAGAAGTGAAAAATCAACAGTAGTTGTCTCTGGGCTTGGGTTAGTGTCAGTGACCTCTTATGACCGTTTCAAAAGCGGAGCAGTTTGCCCCCTCTGCTGCTGAGTATGCATGTTTCGGGATTGGAGGAAAGACACAGTATGAAGAATCTGAGTTAGCAATTGTCTCTGCGGATCCTAATTCACCTTGCTCAGTAACGTTCGTAAACAGCCCTTCTTTCCTTCCAGCTCCTTCTCTTTCCCTGTCCCTCCCCTTAGCCCTTCAAATGTTATCAATACAAACGTTTGAATAATTGTAAACTGTTTCCAAGGACTTTTGGTGGCACTTGTTTGTAAATCTACATCAGGAGTCTTATTTTGAGTTATCTAAAGCTCTCCAATTGTGCTTGGTGTATTTTTGTAAATTATTGTCCAGCAGAGTCTGAGACTGAAGCATCTCTGTGGTAAAGAGAGGGCATACAGATATATGAAAAGGGTGGGGGTAATTGCAGCCAATTCTATCCGTCACTGCTCTCTCATGCTTATTTTTCCAATTTTCTGGTATGTGTGGAACACTTCCCTTTAAAAGGAAACTCACTTGATTTTTTTAAAATTCCACTCCGTTTTCCTTGCTTTCTAGGTGTATCCGGTCTCAATCACTGTTGCAGCTCTTCCCAATCATACTGCTTTAGATGAGGCACTAATTAAAATGGTATTATTTATTACTTTGCTGTGATTAAAGTTCAAATTCTAGTTTCTGGTGAGTGCAAAGTTAATTTAGGCATCTTCAAAATAAATCATTGAGCAGTTGCAATAACATCTGCAGGGATATTAAATGTGATTAATAGTTAGGAAGTTGATGTATTATCATCACATAAGGATGTGAGCTTGCACATTAATGGATGCCATCCCTTCCATGTGATAAGTTCCCTATCTCAAATTCCCAATTGGGAGGAAACAGAGTTTAGATCCTCAGTCACGGGGAGAAAAGGAAAATTATAGTGTTTTGCGCCGTTTTTGTGCCCTGTCACCTTACAGTATAGTGCAAGGGGACCATCCATAGGGATGGAAACTATTAAACATTTTTAAAATAAACATTTTTTGGCATGTCAATGTTGATGAAATTGAACATTTTGAGATTTACTTTTATAATTTGCGTTCATACATTTTTATGACCTTCAAAATTAAGGTTTGTGACTTTTACATTTGGTGCAATCGATACATTGGATATTATAATAGCTGTTATTTTGAATGATCTTTTTGTCTGTGTGGGAATTTTGACCTTGCTGGCTTTTGTTTATTTTCACTATCCACTAAGTTATTCCTGGCTCCTGCAGCTGGGCACTCACCAAGAAGAAAGGAATCAATCGAAATCTAACTCCGAAAAATAGTAAATAAAAATCTGTGTTGGAACGCACTTCCAGAAAATAAATGAGCAGTGAGACTGAAGTGAATTGCTGATTAGACCTTTGTCGCAGCTTGTTCAGTGTAGTGCGCAGCACCCTACTGTAAATGCCAAAGGCAGAGAACACTGCAACCTCTTTTTTTTAAAATTAGAATCCCAGCTTCAAGAAGCCTTACTGCTGCACTTTTTTTTAATGAATATCTTTGCACATCATGTGTGCATTATTTCTGTAATTCCCGTTCTCCTTTCTACATGGAATGTGCAGCACAGAAACAGGCCATTCGGCTCTGCTGGTTCACACTCCACATGAACCCCTTAGGGTAAAGGCGTTTCTCCTGAATTCCCCATTGGATTTATTAGTGACTATCATATTGATGGCTCCTAGTTTTTGCCTCCTCCACAAGTGGAAACAGCTTCTCTACACCTACCCTATCAAACCCTTTCATAGTCTTAAAGACCCCTATCAGGTCACCCTCAGCCTTCTCTTTTCCAGAGAACAGAGCCCAACCTGTTCAATCCTTTCTGACCAGTATAACCTCTCCGTTCTGGTATCATTCTTGCAAGTCTTTTTTGCATCTTCTCCCGTGCCTCTATATCCTTTATATAATATGGAGACCAGAGCTGTGCAAGCTGTCTAACCAAGGTTTGATCCAAGTTTAATATAACTTCTGTACTTTTCAATTCTATTCCTATAAAATTAAACATCATTGCAATTTGTTTGTTGCTTTTTTATGGCCTAATTAACCTGTGCCACTACTTTGTGATTTAATTATCTGTACCCCTAGATCCCTTTGCTCTTCTACCCCATTTAGACTCTTGTTTCCGAGGAGTAGGGAGCCTCCTTATTCTTTCTACCAAAATGCACCACCTCACATTTATCTATATTGAAATTCATTTGTCAATTACGTGCCCATTCTTAAGTTTATTAATGTCTTGTATTTTGTTGCAGTCTTCTTCAGTATTGACTATATCCCCAATTTGGTGTCATCTGCAATTCAGATTTGAAAGGGGATTCTGAACAAAAGTCCTGAATTTAAAATGCTTTACCAGAAGTGCTGCTTAAATTCGCTAAGTACTGTTCGAGATATTTAGTGCAGACGATCCAAATTGTTTTTTTAAAAGTAATGTATTTCTAGGCCTTCGCGATAAAAATCCGCACCGTAAATAGATGGATAATAAAGAGCTACATTGAGATTCATTTATGTAGCCATGGGATTTACTTTCCAGCACCAATCAAACAACACATTATCTCGGGTGATCTCTTGCAGCTTTTTCCCCCAACATTCTTTAACTGAAGATATGCACACCTCCTCTGTTTCCACACCCCAGTAAACACCCTCTCTTACAACAGCATCATCTCTGACATGCCGTGAGCAATGTGATAGTAATGATGTTATGTGTGTTTGTTTTGCCCAGTACACTTGTCACTTCAGATGTTGTGCTTAATGTATGGCTCACGGTTGCACTTGATTGGCTCAAGCTGCCTATTCATAAAACTGCGATAAATCATAACTAAAGAGATAGGGAGAGTATGAATCAACCTTGAGGAAAGCAGCTAGATATACTTCCCATGAAGAATTACATTGGAACATATGACCATGAAGCACAGCAAAATCTACTTACATTTTCCCTCAAACTCACTGGTAAATGTATAGAACGTATAAAACCTATTTTTAAAAAAAAGTTAAACAAGAGTAAAGTATTTATCCATGCTTAGAGAGTTGTCTGCACAGTTGTAAATTCATTGAAAATGTTTTCTAGAAGGGGCGTACTCTAGTTTTGGGTGCCTACGGCTAAATTTGAAATATTTGGGTTGGAGCTCTTAAGATTGGGTTGTGTTTGCTGACTCTTTTACTGCAAATGTCTTCGTTCCTTCTAAGAATATAAGAATTAGGAGCAGGAGTAGGCCATACCACCCATCAAGCCTGCTCCGCTATTCAATAAGATCATGGCAGAACTTCTACCTCAGCTCCACTTTCCGGCACTATCCTCATAACCATTGATTCCCTTTGTGCCCAAAAATCTATCGATATCTGTCTTGCATATACTCATCGACAGGGCATCCACAGCCCTCTGTGATAGGGAATGCCAAAGAATCATAACCCTGAGTGAAGAAGTTTCACCTTGTGCCAGTCCTAAATGGCCAACCCCTTATCCTGAGACTGATTTGCTGCTGTCCATGTCAATCTTGGCAAGGTCCTCCCCTATTCGTTTTGCCTCCAGAAGACTGGGTCTAATTGTCGTCAAGATAACTAGGACTTCTTTTTAAGCCCTGCTCCCTCACCTCTCCGCAGATGGAAAAGCCCATCTGCCCGAAAATCTCAAAATGATGTAAACCACGAACTTACAGATTTTGAAGTTATGTAAGTAACTATATACAAGGAGTTGTTTGATCATGCAATTTTGTTATTAAAGTTGTTTCAGAAACAATTCCCCCATTCACTCTGCTCACCCTCAGGAATACATAACGTAAATAGGAGCAGGAGTAGGCCATTTGGCCCTTCAAGCCTGTTCTGCTATTCTATAAGATCATGGCTGATCTTCTAACTCCATTCCACCTTCCCGCACTATCCCCATATCTCTTGACTCCCTTAATATCCAAAATCCTATCCATCTCTGTCTCAACGACTGAACATTCAGGAAGGATAAAATAAAAGGAAAATGAGGTGGGGTAGCATTGCTGGTTAAAGAGGAGATTAATGCAATAGTTAGGAAGGGCATTAGTTTGGATGATGTGCAGAACACCAAAGCGCAAAAAACGTTAGTGGGAGTTGTGTACAGACCTCCAAACAGTAGTAGTGATGTTGGGGAGGGTATCAAACAGGAAATTAGGGGTGCATGCAATAAAGGTGCAGCAGTTATAATGGGTGACTTTAATATGCACATAGATTGGGCGAGCCAAACTGGAAGCAATACGGTGGAGGAGGATTTCCTGGAGTGCATAAGGGATGGTTTTCTAGACCAATATGTCGAGGAACCAACTAGGGGGGAGGCCATCTTAGACTGGGTGTCGTGTAATGAGAGAGGATTAATTAGCAATCTCATTGTGCGAGGCCCCTTGGGGAAGAGTGACCATAATATGGTGGAATTCTGCATTAGGATGGAGAATGAAACATTTAATTCAGAGACCATGGTCCAGAACTTAAAGAAGGGTAACTTTGAAGGTATGAGGCGTGAATTGGCTAGGATAGATTGGCGAATGATACTTAAGGGGTTGACTGGATGGGCAATGGCAGATATTTAGAGACCGCATGGATGAACTACAACAATTGTACATTCATGTCTGGCGTAAAAATAAAAAAGGGAAGGTGGCTAAACCTTGGCTATCAAGGGAAATCAGGGATAGTATTAAAGCCAAGGAGGTGGCATACAAATTGGCCAGAAATAGTGAACCCGGGGACTGGGAGAAATTTAGAACTCAGCAGAGGAGGACAAAGGGTTTGATTAGGGCAGGGAAAATGGAGTACGAGAAGAAGCTTGCAGGGAACATTAAGGCGGATTGCAAAAGTTTCTATAGGTATGTAAAGTGAAAAAGGTTAGTAAAGACAAACGTAGGTCCCCTGCAGTCAGAATCAGGGGAAGTCATAACTGGGAACAAAGAAATGGCAGACCAATTGAACAAGTACTTTGGTTCGGTATTCACTAAGGAGGACACCAACAACCTTCCGGATATAAAAGGGGTCAGAGGGTCTAGTAAGGAGGAGGAACTGAAGGAAATCCTTGTTAGTCGGGAAATTGTGTTGGGGAAATTGATGGGATTGAAGGCCGATAAATCCCCCAGGGCCTTCCCAGAGTACTTAAGGAGGTGGCCTTGGAAATAGTGGATGCATTGACAGTCATTTTCCAACATTCCATTGACTCTGGATCAGTTCCTATTGAGTGGAGGGTAGCCAATGTAACCCCACTTTTTAAAAAAGGAGGGAGAGAGAAAACAGGGAATTATAGACCGGTCAGCCTGACCTCAGTAGTGGGTAAAATGATGGAATCAATTATTAAGGATGTCATAGCAGTGCATTTGGAAAATGGTGACATGATAGGTCCAAGTCAGCATGGATTTGTGAAAGGGAAATCATGCTTGACAATTTTTTGAGGATGTTTCCATTAAAGTGGACAAGGGAGAATCAGTTGATGTGGTATATTTGGACTTTCAGAAGGCTTTCGACAAGGTCCCACACAAGAGATTAATGTGCAAAGTTAAAGCACATGGGATTGGGGGTAGTGTTCTGACGTGGATTGAGAACTGGTTGTCAGACAGGAAGCAAAGAGTAGGAGTAAATGGGTACTTTTCAGAATGGCAGGCAGTGACTAGTGGGGTACCGCAAGGTTCTGTGCTGGGGCCCCAGCTGTTTACATTGTACATTAATGATTTAGATGAGGGGATTAAATGTAGTATCTCCAAATTTGCGGATGACACTAAGTTGGGTGGCAGTGTGAGCTGCGATGAGGATGCTATGAGGCTGCAGAGTGACTTGGCTAGGTTAGGTGAGTGGGCAAATGCATGGCAGATGAAGTATAATGTGGATAAATGTGAGGTTATCCACTTTGATGGTAAAAACAGAGAGACAGACTATTATCTGAATGGTGACATATTGGGAAAAGGTGAGGTGCAACGAGACCTGGGTGTCATGGTACATCAGTCATTGAAGGTTGGCATGCAGATACAGCAGGCGGTTAAGAAAGCAAATGGCATGTTGGCCTTCATAGCGAGGGGATTTGAGTACAGGGGCAGGGAGGTGTTGCTACAGTTGTACAGGGCCTTGGTGAGGCCACACCTGGAGTATTGTGTACAGTTTTGGTCCCCTAACTTGAGGAAGGACATTCTTACTATTGAGGGAGTGCAGCGAAGATTCACCAGACTGATTCCCGGGATGGTGGGACTGACCTATCAAAGACTGGATCAACTGGGTTTGTATTCACTGGAGTTCAGAAGAATGAGAGGGAACCTCATAGAAACGTTTAAAATTCTGACAGGTTTAGACAGGTTAGATGCAGGAAGAATGTTCCCAATGTTGGGGAAGTCCAGAACCAGGGGTCACAGTCTAAGGATAAGGGGTAAGCCATTTAGGACCGAGATGAGAAACTTCTTCACCTAGAGAGTGGTGAACCTGTGGAATTCTGTACCACAGAAAGTAGTTGAGGCCAATTCACTAAATATATTCAAAAGGGAGTTAGATGAAGTCCTTACTAGTCGGGGGATCAAGGGGTATGGCGAGAAAGCAGGAAGGGGGTACTGAAGTTGCATGTTCAGCCATGAACTCATTGAATGGCGGTGCAGGCTAGAAGGGCTGAATGGCCTACTCCTGCACCTATTTTTCTATGTTTCTATCCACAGCCCTCTGGGGTAGAGAATTCCAAAGATTCCAAAGAAATTTCTTGTCATCACAGTCCTAAATGGCTGACCCCTTATTTTAAGACTCTAGAACTAGACCCCTAGTTCCAGACTCCCCAGCCAGGGGAAACATCCTCCCAGCATCTATCCTGTCGAGCCCTGTAAGAATTTTATGTTTCAATGAGATCACCTCTCATTCATCTAAACTCTAGGGAAAATAGGCCTAGTTTCCTCAATCTTTCATAGGGCAATCCCCCCATCCCGGGAATCAGTCTAGTGAGTCTCTGTTGCAGTCCTTCTAAGGCAAGTATATCCTTCCTTCGGTAAGGAGACCAAAACTGTATACAGTGTTGGCTTACCAAGGCCCTATATAATTGCAGTAACACTTTTTTACTCTTGTGCTCCAATCCTTTTGTACTGTTCAGGTGTGTTCATGTACAGTCCAGGTTTATATGTTGGGAACACCTGGGTTCTCTGCAGTATTACTAAGAGTGATCAACATTTGGACACATTCCCATTTTACCCCATTCCCATTTTATCCCCTTCCCTATACCGTTTACAGGAGCAAAGAATGATGCAACCCTGATGCAGCTGAAGAAAAAACTGGGGGCGGGGTGGTGGTGGAATTCGAATATCAAGCACTACTCTTGTCAGAGGATCAGGCTGCGAAGGTGTCCTGCCTGGATGCAGCGAGTGCTTCCCGGCTCACCTGGGAGCTCACTGATCATGCAGTCACTTGCCCAGACACAGTGTTTACAGGCTTGTCTGCCACAGGTGATTTGTGGCGCTCTCATCTGCTTTCAGTGTTTCCCAGCCTGCTGGCCCACGTGCCCCCAAGTGCTTCTCAACATACCCTGTCAGCTGCAGTGGTTCCTCTCCTACCTGCCGTGACTGCTCCTGCCTCCTTATCCATCCAGCTCAAGTTCTTCCCAGTGTACTGAGAAGCGAAGGAGGAGATTAAGAGTTGAAAGAGAATAGAAGACAAAGGAGCAAAATGACAGTGAGGAATGACAGAGGAAAGCAAGAACATGAAATAAAGAAGGAGGGCAATGATATGAAAAGTAAGAGAGAGGTAGAAATGACGTGGGCAGACAGAGGAGGAAAAAAGGAAGAGACCAAAGTGAGGAGGGAAGAAAGAGAAAAAATAATTTTGTACTCTCGGATTGTTCTTGGGTTTACACTTGGGGTCCAGATGTGTGGTCTGGATTGACTCCAGCCTCCCACTTCTCCCTTCAGTGGTCCCAGTCCCATCTCTCTCCTCAGTGCTGCTGGACTCCTTCAGCATTTCCAGTCCTTATCTTTGCCTTCGTGCTCTCAATCCAGTGCCATTCCAATGCACATACCCCCAGTAGTTCAGTAGTCCCCACCACTTCTCCCATTGCCCTACTGCCTTCACTGATCCCACACTTCTTCACTCTCAAATGCTCCCAATGCATCTGCACTCTCAGTCCCCCTCCCTGAAGTGACCCACTCTCTTCGCAACTACCCACAAATCTCAGCATCACCGTAATTCTTCCATTTCCTCAACTTTCTAAACATGCCCAGTTTCCAGACTCTTCCTTTAGTGCTCCTACTCCTTCAAATACTCCCAGACTTCAGAACCCTCTGCACATCCCATGAGTTCAGGCTATCGTGATTCAGTCTGCCACTGTGCTGCTACAGCTCAGATCTTAGACTGCAGTTGGGCCAAGTGTTCCCAAATACTCGCACTCCCATGCCCAGTGGCCTGTTATGCTTTACTGTCTCCCCACATCATTTCTACCTCTCCTACTTTACTTTTCATATCCTTGCCCTCCTTCTTTACTTCATGCTACTTCTTGGACAGCCATCTTGGATGCAGTACCCTCCCTCCTACACTACAAACCCAGTTCATTGGATTCGCACAGCTTTCCCCCTTCAATCTCTCCTTAGTCCACAATGCTCCATGTGGCAGCACCTCTCTGATCGTCTCTGATGATAAATGTTGCATTCTAATTTACGGGATACACGGGCGGGGGGGGGGGGGGGGGGGGGTTAAAGGTAAGGGATTAAAATTTGAGTAAATTGATTTTAAAAAAATTATGCAGCCGTACAAAACAGATAGGACACCGAGGGGAGGAGGGTTTAAAGATTAAAATAGAAATTAGGATAAAAGAGTTGTACGGAATGGCATCAACATCACGTGGAGAAAAGTGTGTGACCACCATATAGAGGAAGGAAGGGACAAGAAAAGAGACAGAGACAAAGGGTGGACAACGCAGTGACACAAAAAGAATTAGAAAATGGGAGTGAATTACAGGTCGGATTTTTTTTTACTATAAGCAATTCTAGGTGATGGATTATATTATAATACATTGTGTGCTATGTACTTTGGCACACCTGTCATTTTTCAATAATGCATACTTTGACTCATGAGCGATGTAACTGGAATATATATATTTATATTCACACTAAAGCTGATCTGGAACAATCTTTCCAGCCTCTGTGACTCATGACTAGGGTTAAATCCTCTATTGATGCTATTATTCTCCCTTAACAGGAATCCTCCATATTAGATGAATACGCGATTAACTGGACTCAGAAGCTGGGAGCTGGGATCAGCGGGCCTGTACGGTAAAAGAAACTAATGCAGATACAATTGTTCAGTGTTCAAACCTTTTGGAGAGTGCAGCTTGAAACATAGAAAATAGGTGCAGGAGTAGGCCATCCAGCCCTTCGAGCCTGCACCACCATTCAATAAGATCATGGCTGATCATTCCTTCAGTACTCCGTTCCTGCTTTCTCTCCATACCCCTTGATCCCTTTAGCCGCAAGAGCCATATCTAACTCCCTCTTGAATATATCTAATGAACTGGCATCACAACTCTCTGCGGCAGGGAATTCCACAGGTTAACAACTTTGAGTGAAGAAGTTTCTCCTCATCTCGGTCCTAAATGGCCTGCCCCTTATCATAAGACTGTGTCCCCTGGTTCTGAACTTCCCCAACATCGGGAACATTCTTCCCGCATCTAACCTGTCCAGTTCAGTCACAATCTTATATGTTTTTATGAGATCCCTTCTCATCCTTCTAAACTCCAATGTATAAAGGCCCAGTTGATCCAGTCTCTCCTCGTATGTCAGTCCAGCCATCCCTGGAATTAGTCTGGTGAACCTTTGCTGCACTCCCTCAATAGCAAGAATGTCCTTCCTCAGATTAGGAGACCAAAACTGAAGACAATATTCCAGATGGGACCTCACCAAGGCCCTGTACAACTGCAGTAAGGCATCCCTGCTCCTATACTCAAATACCATTTGCCTTCTTCACCGCCTGCTGTACCTGCATGCCAACCTTCAATGATCGATGAACCATGACACCCAGGTCTCGCTGCACCTCCCCTTTTCCTAATCTGCCGCCATTCAGATAATATTTTGCCTTCGTGTTTTTGCCCCCAAAAGTGGATAACCTCACATTTATCCGCATTATACTGCATCTGCCATGCATTTGCCCACTCGCCTAACCTGTCCAAATCACCCTGCAGCCTCTTAGCGTCCTCCTCACAGCTCACACCGCCACCCAGTTTAGTGTCATCTGCAGACTTGGAGATATTACACTCAATTCCATCATCCATCATCCAAATCATTAATATATATTGTAAAGAGCTGGGGTCCCAGCACTGAGCCCTGCGGCACTCCACTAGTCACTGCCTGCCATTCTAAAAAGGACCCGTTAATCCCGACTCTCTGCTTATTGTCTGCCAACCAGTACATTACCCCCAATATCATGTGCTTTGATTTTGCACACCAATCTCTTGTGTGGGATCTTGTCAAAAGCCTTTTGAAAGACAAATACACCACATCCACTGGTTCTCCCTTGTCCACCCTACTAGTTACATCCTCAAAAAAAATTCGAGATGATTTGTCAAGCATGATTTCCCCTTCATAAATCCATGCTGACTTGGACCAATCCTATCACTGCTTTCCAAATGCGCTGCTATTTCATCCTTAATAATTGATTCCAACATTTTCCCCACTACTGATGTCAGGCTAACCGGTCTATAATTACCCGTTTTCTCTCGCTCCTTTTTTTTGAAAAGTGGTGTTACATTAGCAACGCTCCAGTCCATGGGAACTGATCCAGAGTCGATAAACTGTTGGAAAATGATCACCAATGCATCCACTATTTCTAGGGCCATTTCCTTAAGTATTCTGGGATGTAGACTATCAGGCCCTGAGGATTTATCGGCCTTCAATCCTGTCAATTTCCCTAACACAATTTCCCGCCTAATAACGATATCCTTCAGTTCCTCCTTTTCACTAGACCATCGATCCCCTACTATTTCCGGAAGGTTATTTGTGTCTTCCTTCGTGAAGACAGAACCAAAGTACTTGTTCAATTGGTCTGCCATTTCTTTGTTCCCCATTATAAATTCACCCGAATCCGACTGCAAGGGACCTATGTTTGTCTTCACTAATCTTTTTCTCTTCACATATCTATTGAAGCTTTTGCAGTCATTTTTTTATGTTTCCGGCAAGCTTCTTCACTAATCTTGGATCAAAGTTCACCTGAGATAATTGCATGGTTCGAATTTCAGTACAGCATAATGGTAGGTGTCTGAAGCTTGTACCCAGCACACTGCAGGCTTTTTAATAATAGGACTTTGATACGGGGTGTGTCACATTTTCGTAGTTGCCCCTTTACTGTGGAAGGCACCCTGAGGTATTGTGTGTAGATTTTGTCTTGCTGATGGTGCATGTCTGTCACTTTTGGTAGTTGTGTGACTAGGTGAGATACAACTATTTACATTTAATTAGCACCTTTCATGTAACACCTAGACAATTGATTGAGCAAGAGGTTTGTCAAAACTTTTAAAATGTATTAATTTTTTCCGCTTGTAGCATCGGTGCCAATATACTAAGCCCAGTGAGAATACTGAATATGTTGTTTACCTGCTGGTGGTTGCCAGATCACTGAAACTCTTCAAGCCTCATTTAAAATGCATGAGAGAGAAAAATGCAGTCTGGTAGCACTAATTTATTAGTCTGGGTTCCTTCCCTTTTATTACTTGAGTTCTTCCCAATATACACTATATGTGAGGATCTTGATTCTCTTTTGTGCCTACCCCAGCTGTCGATGCAATCCGTGCCCTTGACACTCATACACAGGATTAAGAACAGTCGTGCCAATACTGCAACTTCACGGAAATCAACTGAATATTTCTTCATAAAGTTTACATCCAACATATATTTGAGGGGTTTCTATTGTACTATAGAAAGATTGAATGAGTGCTAACTCAGTCAAACTAACAAGGAATATTTCACCACAGTTCAGTTTTAAATCGGGTACGAGAAAGACAGAATTTCCTCTGTTCCCCACTCCCTCCAGCTACCCCGTTCCATAGCAATTTTTGTTTTGGGTTGAGATTTGTACAGATATGCATTCACTGGATGAGATCCTTGAACTGACTACATTCATATGCCTTCTCTAGAAATATTTTGAAGTCTCAAAGGTATTATTAATAGGCTGCACTCTGGTAAGTCTTTACACTACAAGGATGCTTTGTTAGTAGCAACGAGGATGTTTGTTTCTCACCTCTCTGGTTGCAGGATGAAGCTCAGTCCTTCCTGACTCTCTAATCAACACCCAGCCAGACATGGTAGTTACTGAGGTCATTTCTAGTGCTCCAACTGCTATACAGTCAGCTGAAGGGCCGGCTTCTTCACGTGAAAATGGGTCCAGGGCGGAGCGGCAGCGGTGCCCACTTCCAGCGCATCACTACTGCCGCAAGCCCCACACCGCCACGAGAGTCGGCGGGGGCCCTCACTGCTGTAAGACCTCCCGGGCCAAATCTATGCCGGGGTAGCCAGTTGAGCCCAAAGCGACGGCCATTCGATTTTGCCGAATGGCCGCCGCAAACAAGCAGTAACAGGTCTCTTTGACTTGAAAGGCGAGTCTGTTTTTCAGTCTCTTCTTTCTATTTATTTAATTTCTATTTTTAAAACATTTTGCTGTGTGCCGATTGACTGCCACGTTTGTCTACATAACAACAGTGACTATACTTCAAAAGTACTTAATTAGCTGTAAAGTGCATTGGAAATCCTGAGGTCGTGAAAGGTGCTATAAAAATGGAAGTTGTTTTGTTCTTTCTATATAAAAGTTTGTTGTTGTGATTGAATTAAAGGTTATATGGGTAATTATAGATCAAACTCTACAAAACACACTGATTCCTTTACAGCGAAAACCATGGAAATATCTTCCATAGAAAGTAATTACACAGCTAAACTCTTTTTTTTAAACTAGTTGGAGCCTGTTCCTTTTGTCGTCCTCTCATGATTTAGTTTGAGGCAATATTCCAGGTCTACTTTTTAATGGTATTTCTAACTTCACTATCTCATTGTCGGCACAGGAAAGATGGGCCGAATGCCTGCTCCTGTGCTGTATAATTCTATGATTCTAAAGTCAACTCCTTTCAGGGCTTAAAAAAAAACAAATTTCTGCAGCTTTTCCTCCTAATTAGTTCTCTTGGGTAACTGTCAGTCCCCTGATCATCCAGGGCTTGAACTGGTAATCAGAACTGGGCACAGTGCTATCCAATGTGGTTTAACCCTTGACCTCCCACTCTGAACCCCAGTGGGCCACTGACCCTCCCAATGCCTGACCCCAGCCAAGCCAAGTGCGCTACTCAGCGCTGAGCCTGCGGCCAACATCTCACCATAGGCAACTAGGCCCATATAGCAGTGCCTGGTCTCCAGTCGTCTTGGACACCCTTGCCACTGGACCAAGACCTTGCTCAGCTAAGCCCGTGTGGTAGCCAGTGTGCAACGACCACCCCACATTAAAAGAACTCTCGTATAGGCATCTTCCACTCCTCCCCCACCCACCCTTTACCTCAACGACTATCTGTCCCACCTGTGATGGACTGTGGCTCTCATATTTGACTGTTCAGCCACCTAAGGACTCATATTTTTAAGAGTGAAAGCAAGTCTTCCTCGATTCCGAGGGACTGCCTGTGATGATGATTTAAGCTGCAATTAAACCTGAGATCTTATGGTCTGTGTGGTTCGAAGGACTACCTATGATGTGTGATTCTGTACTGCACTGGGCATTGCCTTTACTCACTAAGTTATTGGAGAGCTGAAGTCATGAATGAAAGATTGTCAGTGATGTGGACAACTAACAGATCTGATCTGTTTTTAGTTTTCCAAGTGTTTTAGACTTCTATGTTTCAGATTACTCTTGTAGCTCTCTTTCTCAGCAAGAGAGATCTCACTTCTGCAGATATCTATGTAAATTTATAGCATGCCCAGGGATTGAATAGAGAACTCTTCAGTTATATCAGCTATTGATTTTATCCTGATCTTTGGAAGATGGCAGCATAACACTAGACTGACTTGGGCTTTAACTGCCAAACAAACTTATTAAGCTGTTTAAAAAAAAAAAAAAAAAAATCCAACATATATTTTTATTGTAGTTATTAAGCTTTACTAGCTGCTTCTGGAGTAGAAAATAAGAAATAGTTTGGGACTGCTGTGCTTTCTAGCATAACAGTCCAATGTTTCCTCTATTTATGGCAGGACCAAGTGACTGAAATTCAGAAAAAGGCCATGTATTTGAATTGAATGACTCGGACCTTTTCTTGGACTCCAGTCTCTGAGTAACTCCTTAACAATTGGTCATTTAAGATGGGACATGATTTTTGTAAGTGAAGCTGTTTTATTTTTAAACTCTTGTGTACAATGACCAAATTAAAGATCCCAATATCTTTCTAAATCTTAGACAAAAATTCATTTTTATTGCAATTGCTATGTGTAATCATTTCCTGTTTCATTGAGAGAGCTAGGTAGAATGCATTGTACAATCCTGTTCGTCTACTCAACAGTTACTGTGGCTGCTTAAACATCTTGAGTGCTAAACCTCCTTTGCAGCTATCCAAACATTGTGAGGGTTCTGTAGTAGAACATCTGCAAAGCCAATCAGATCTGCAGCGACTTAGTGCATGGGGACTCACTGATCTTGCCGTGGATTCACATGCATTCATTTGCCATTCTTAACCAAGGTGGTCTGCATTGATGCTGCGTATAGGTTAGGTACTTGGCACCCCTGTCACAAGGGAGTGAAAAAAAAATCATGGACAAGTCATCCAGGGTAGAATTTCATTTTCCCCCAACCCCCAGTTTTATCTCGAGTGCTCTTGGGGTTGACACCAAAGAAACATCCATGCCCAAGCAAGTGTCCATCTTTCATGTGTGAGCCTAGACAGTGATTGTTGGAAAGCTATTTGATTGTGGTTGGGGTGACATCGCACATCATAGCTGAGTCTGATATATCAATCGACCATTGGTGGCCATACCTGCTGTTGCCTCGGCCCTAAGCTCTGGAGCTCCCTGCTAAAACCCCTCCGCCTCTCTAACTCTCTTCTTAAAACATACCGCTTTGACCAAGCTTTTGGTCGCCTGTGCTAATTTCTACTTAATGCAGCTTGGTGTCAAATTTTCATTTCTCAATATTCCTGTGAAGTGTCTTGGGATGTTTCACTACATTAAAGGCGCTATATAAATACGAGTTGTTGTTGTTCTTCTCCAACATCCCAGCAGAAGTCCTTGGCTAGTAAGGAGCAGATACAGAGACTGACTTCCCCCCCCCCCCACCCCCCTTTTTAGCGGAGGTGTGCTGAGTCCAATTGTAGCCACCCTGGCAGAAATCAGTTAACTGGACGTTCAGCCTGAGGCCTTTCTCGCCTGTGGTAAGAAGCGTTGGTAATCTTGCAGATTAAACTAATGTAGCTGCCATCTGCGAGTCTTTCAAAGTTGTGTTTGCTGAAGCTTGGGAGCAGAGGTTAATGACCTGGATCCGACAATATGACAAGGCAGACAAGTTCATGGTGATAATGAAAATTGCATAGAAATAAACAGGATATTTGAGCTTTTCTTCCTTCATCCTGTTTCCTAGGGAAAAGCTGAAAAACAAATGTTTATTTTGTTGCAAATGCTCCACCCTGGCACACAAATGACTGCAGCGGTATACTGAAATGTGTTTCACTTGGTAAACTGCACCTTGAAGCTGGTTAAAGCAACTATATTTGTACAGTGTCCTATAAGTTCAAGTTTGGGATTTTTTTTGACAGTGAGGGCTAAGTAATTGGATTTCAGGAGTAAACATTGACCTCTGCTGTTTCACATTGACAGGAGGAGGTCATTAGTAGA
Organism: Pristiophorus japonicus; assembly: GCF_044704955.1. Lineage (NCBI taxonomy): Eukaryota > Metazoa > Chordata > Chondrichthyes > Pristiophoridae > Pristiophorus > Pristiophorus japonicus. The sequence goes on along the minus strand of NC_091984.1, from coordinate 219,978,678 downwards.
TAACGAGTTCACGTTCACACTGGCACATTCCGCAATCTTCCGATGAGGGCTGGTTTTCACCCTGTGCCAATTCAGATATTTGTCATTGCCCGCAATCAGCATTAGGACTTGGGACCTGAATCCCCAAAGCGTCACTTCCCTTGCTGCCTGAGTTCACCCGTCCTTCAAAGCTATTGATTTTTTTAAAAGGTAACACAGTACTTGTGCAGAATACCTGTGCAATGCCTAAATGTTGCATGCATGCATACCCAAGCACGAGAGAAGTCACCTTCACATAGGTATCTTAACACCTGCAAACCTGAAATGTGCAGATTGAGCACGAGCACAATCTGATTGCCCATCTTGTGCAAAACACGAAGTTGAGATCAGATCTTGCCTGGTGAAGGTGGATATCTTCTACCTCTGTTGTTGAATGCTTTTATACTCATTCATACTATATTCAGGTCTGCAGCAAAAAGCCATGACTAGAAATAACTGAATTCAAATAAGAATTTCAAAAGCCTCAATAGGAATTGAATACTGATCACCATGCCTTGCTGGTCTAACATTAGCACAACATAGAGTTTGCAACAATGCAAAACTAGTATTATGTTAATGACCATCACCACATAGTGGAAAAGCGACATTGCTAATTGGATGCAGAGAGGGGAATTTGAGGCTGAAGCAATGATTCAAGTTGTGTTTTGCAGAAAAGCAGATACTCACGAGTTTGATTTCTGATCTGTGTTGAATCAACTGATCTTGACCATGCCACCAGCTAGGGTATTACAATTGTGCTCAGCGCCTGTGGATTTATGAAAGGAAAATTAAGCTAGATTTCCCACTCCTTCTGCTCGACTGTGTACATGTGTGTGAGTGTGGTGAGAAGGTGATTGGGCTGGGCTGTAATACCACACAATTAATTGATCAGCAGACGCTCACCTTCTAAGCTCACACATGAACAATGGTCACTTAAGCAAGATCATCATCATAGGCGGTCCCCCGAACGAGGATGACTTGCTTCCACAAGAGTTCACAGATGTTTCAATGAAGGACCCGATGTTCCAGTCCTGAACTCCAATTGAAGGGGTGGAAGATGCCTGTGTGTGGATTTTTTTAACGTGTGATGACCGTTGCACATCAGCCGCCACATGGGCTCGACCGAGCTCGGCCTTTATCTAGTGGCAAGGGTTGAAGCAGGACGACTGGAGACCTGCTCTGCTGCACGGACCTGCTGCACGGACCTAATGCGCGCACACATCGCAGTGTGAGCAGGCCCGTGCTGCCCCTGGGCCCCCGGCTCTCTGGGCCCCGTACCCTCATTCTCCGCACCTCTACCACGATCTCTTGCCGCAACAAACATTCGCCACGCCTCTGCTGCGATCCCTCACCGCTCCTCCGCCACAAAAACACTCGCCACACCTCTGCCACAATGCTGGAGGGCTGTCAGCACCCACAGGCTGCATTCAGGAGGAGTTGCTGCATTTCAGAGAGAACCGGGTGAAAATTGGAATGAGGAAGAAAACAGGCACTCGTTACCAGGTGTAAATTGGGTGCGGCAATGTATGTTCTGCAGCTGACTCCTAATACTGTTTATTGTGGTAAAAGATAATGTTCAAAGTTCATTTAATACTTCATGTGGTGTAGGATACAGCCAGTTGCTGAACCTGGCTGTAAATGAATCCTAACAGTGAAAGATTCTCCCCTTTTAATGTGTTTCTAGTGGGAAGATGCAAGAGTCAGTTGCATAATCTTGGGAGTAATACTGCTATAAGAATTGCAGTGGTTCAAGTTCCATCACCACCACCTCAGGACAACTATGGAGAGACAATAAATGTGGTCTTGTCCGTGCCACCCACATCCCGAGAAATAATATATTAAAAATCAGTGCATATTTTAGGAAGGAAAAGTCTGAAATTGGTAAAGTGCTATCTCTCGCAAACCAGTGGTACCAGGTGAAGGACAAGGCACAGCAGTGAGTTGGTGTGTGTTTGAGGGAGGGAGAGAAATACAATCTTTAAAATTTTAAGCTTTAAAGTGTAATTCTGTGGCTTGGAATGATTCGAAAAGTGTTGATACGTGTATCTCAAAGAATTATCAAATACTGTAGGGTTCTATCAAAATACTGGAAAAGCACAAGCAGTTAGCAAAATACAGGCCAACATTCCAGCTGTGACTGTTCAGGTTGTTCTGATGAAGGGTCCCATCCAAAATGTTAACCTATTTTGCTGTTTCAGATTCTGACCGCATCTGCTACATTTCCGATGTTTTCTAATTATCTCCATTGAAATTATGTTAGGCAGATCTGCTGTCCTAGAGCTTGGGCTCCTGCGATTCTTGGATGGTTTAACAAATGGCAATAATGTATTTTAGCCCAACAATTTCATATGTAAATGCTGAGAACATTGTTGATTGAAGTTGGCAGTTTTTTTTACCTTTTGTGTATTTGGCAACCATTAGCTTTTTAAAAAAAAAAAACGGGGTGGGTGAATGGAGGAAGTATAAACCAATTTTTAAGCGATTAATGTCATGCTTTGCTTTATCAAGAATCTCCCTTTAGCTCAAAGACCACTCATGAGCCATACCAGGAACAGTCTAGGTTCAATTCCCAGTCTGTACCGAGTTAGCCGTTGACTGGTTCAATTCCCAGCCATTAATCTACTTTACTTTGGTAACGCCCAGTTTGGAGCTGAATTTGATGTTGACCTCAACCAGGGCAACTATAGGGGTGCTGCAATTGACCTTGTCCCCGAGTGAGGGGAAGGAGAAAATTGTCACCGGTTTCCAATTTTGATCACTATTTAATGGCTCCTGCTGGAGGTGTGATGTGGGTGTTTCAGGACAGGATTGGTTGAGGCACCTCTTTGTTTGAATAACCTGCCAACACTCGTTGTCTAAGCTCATCATTGAGTAATAATCAGTTGGTTGAGGTACAGCAGGACAACATGCACCTGCAGCATTGTATCTCCGCGAAGTCAGAGCTGCAGGGGAGGAGGGAAGGGGAGGAAAAGAGATAATCAGCGAGAAAAGAAAAAAGCCACAGTGATAGCTTATCCATTGCTATAACTTTATCTTAATTGATAGTTGTTGAGATGGTTAACAGAAGAATGTTTGATGAATCCATATTAAGCATTTGTCTGTTAAAATTGCTAGTGTTAATTTCAAGCCTATAGTAATGATGCATAGAATGAAAACGTCAGTTTGTGCTCCTGTGCAAACTTGCCTCTTTGTGACAGCTGTTTTTGAAGCGAACTATATTTTGGGAGCTGAGCATATTCAAAATTCCTATTTAGGTGCCAGTTTTTTTTGTTGAGAAATCTAACTGACTAAGTCCTGTACTGTAAGATTCCAACAAGGTTGAAAAGATTCAAGAATGAATGGTTGGGTGATTTCAAGCTTGCATTTTTAAAGTCTGTAGGTTTTAGGAGGAAGAAAAGAAAACAGTGTATGGTTGCCTTTTTGAGGCGAGAATAGAATAGAAACCAGTATGATGAGTCTTGTTTCCAGGGAAGGATGCTGATTTCGTACCCAAGTCTTGCACTGAAACGATTCCATTTTGAAGCCAGCCTTAAAAACTTCCTATCTGGTGTAAACACACTGATACAGCTGAGCTGCCTGAGTAGAGTTAGAATTGTGCATCCAGGGATCTGGGTCTGAGGCAACTATACCTTGATCATCAACACGTCTTTAACCCACTGCATGCTAAATTTCATTACGCTTTGCAAAACCATATTCTATTTTAATTACCTACCGCAACTGCGATATGAATAATGTTGACTATTCAGTGATGCTGTGTAACTGAGACACGGAGTACAATATGGAGTACAAAACTTGGAAGTATAGTGAACAGTGAGGAGGACATTGATGGATTTCAAGAGGACATAGACCGGCTGGTGAAATGGGCTGACATTTGGCAGATGAAATTTAACGCAGAAAAGTGCGAAATGATACATTTTGGTAGGAAGAACTAAAGGGTGCAATTCTAAAGCGGGTGCATGAACAGGGAGACCTGGGGGTATATGGGTACAAATCGTTGAAGGTGGCAGGGTCATTGAGAAAGAGGTTAAAAAAAGTATACGGCATCCTGGATTTTATAAATAGAGGCATGGAGTACAAAATCAAGAAACATAAGATCATAAGAAATAGGAGCAGGGGTAGGCCATTTGGCTCCTCGAGTATGCTCCGCCATTTAATAAGATCATGGCTGATCTGATCATGGACTCAACTCCACTTCCCTGCCCGCTCCCCATATAACCCTTTATTCTCTTATCGCTCAGAAATCTGTCTATTCAATGACCCAACCTCCACAGCTCTCTGGGGAAGAGAATTCCACAGATTTACAACCCTCAGAAGAAATTCCTCCTCATCTGTTTTAAATGTGCGGTCCCTTATTCTGAGACTATGTGCCCTAGTTTTAGTTCCCCCTATGAGTGGAAATATCCTCTCTGCATCCACCTTGTCAAGCCCCCTCATTATCTTTTATGTTTTGATAAGATCACCCCTCATTCTTCTGAACTCCAATGAGTATGGGCCCAACCTACTCAACCGTTCTTCATAAGTTAACCCCCTCATCTCCGGAATCAACCTCTGAATAGCCTCCAATGCAAGTATATCCTTCCATAAGTACGGAGACCAAAACTGTATGCAGTACTCTAGGTGTGGCCTCACCAACACCCTGTACAATTGTAGCAGGACTTATCTGCTTTTATACTCTACCCCCTTGCAATAAAGGCCAACATTCCATTTGCCTTCCTGATTACTTGCTGTACCTGCATACTAACTTTTTGTGTTTCATGCACAAGGACCCCCAGGTTCCTCTGTTCTGCAGCACTTTGCAATTTTTCTCCATTTAAATTATAATTTGCTTTTCTCTATTTTCTGCCAAAATGGATAACCTCACATTTTCCCACATTCCCATCTGCCAATTTTTTTACCATTCACTTAGCCTGTCTATATCCCTTTGCAGATTTTTTGTGTCCTCCTCAAAATTTGCTTTCCCACCCATCTTTGTATCATCAGCAAACTTGGCTACATTACACTTGGTCCCTTCATCTAAGTCATTAATATAGATTGTAAAGTTGTGACGAACATTTATAAAGCACTGGTTTGGCCTCAACTGGAGTATTGTGTCAAATTCTGGGTACCGTACTTGAGGAAGGCTGTGAAGTCCTTGGAGCGGGTGCAGAAAAGATTTACAAGAATTGTTCCAGGGATGAGGGACTTCAGTTACGTAGCTAGACTGGAGAAGCTGCGGTTGTTCTCCTTGGATCAGAGAAGGTTTAGAGGAGATTTGATAGAGGTGTTCGAAATCATGAGGGGTCGAGTCAGAGTAGATAGAGATAAATTGTTCCCATTGGAGGAAGGGATCAAGAACCAGGGGTCACAGATTTAAGGTGATTGGCAGAAGAACCAAAGATGACATGAGGAAATTTTTTTTTACGCAGCTAGTGGTTATGCTCTGGAATGCACTGCCTAAAAGGGCGGTGGAGGCAAATTCAATTGTAGCTTTCAAAAGAGAATTGGATAAGTACCCGAAGGAAAAAAAATTGAAGGGCTATGGAGAAAGGGCGGGGATGTGGGACTAGCTGCAGTGCTTTTGCTAAGGGCGGCACAGGCTCGGAGGGCCAAATGGCCGCCTGTGCTGTAACGATTCTGTGATTCTATTTGCCGGTTACCCTAGTGATGGGTAGTACCTGGACTGAAATCTGACAACTCTTGTATGTGGTAACTAGTTTTCAAAAATTTACAATTTTACTTTTGTAAATGAAACCCGTTATTTCTCACTCTTATTTCCCCGCCCCTGCCTACCATTACCTAGAAAAATATTATTTTGGGTTACTGCGTAGGACTCACTTTCACAAGAGAATAACTGGGACTCAGTCCTATTCATAAAGTTGTAAATCTCCATTTACTAAGGCATTCAATCATCTACCAAATGTTCTGAGCTGTGTTTGCAGCTAACTTGAATCTTCTTTGAGCTGAAGGAATGTAGAGAGTCCAGTATGATGCGTACATCACAGATAGAACATGGGCTTGTGCCAAACACACTGGTGACTTACTAATGTTGTAATGGAGAGGCATTAAACAAGGGAACAATTACCAAATGCTATTATCTCGCTCCTAGCAACCAGTTATAGGGCTCAATTTTGGCCAGGAGTTACTGTTTTTTTTTTGGAGTAACCTGCTTTTTCTGGCGTAGCTTAAAAATCCCCAGTTTCCCCAATCAATTTGCCCTAGTGTTTTTTTTTAGGTTCGTTTTTTTTTCCTCAAAAGGGGGCGTTACCAGCCACCTGTTGGCCAGGTAATAGTTACTCCATTTCTGCTTGGGTCACTTGAGGAGAAATAAAGAAATTGGCACAGGTAGGTACATCGGAGGCAGGCGGGAAGCAGAGAGGACCTGGACCTAAACCAACCAAGCCTTATCTTTAGCAATGTTTGCAAACAAAAACTACTAACAATTCTATAAGAAATAAAAAATTCAAGTCCTACCTTCATCTTCAAACTGCAATTCACCTTTCTGCACTCGGCCCGAAGACAGCGGGCCGGTGCGGGAGGCTACTCGGCCAGGGCTAGGGGCGGGCAGGAGCACTGATAGAAATCACCAGCAGGCAGGAGCACTATCCGCTCTCCTGCCTGCCCCTACCCCTGGCCGAGAGGCCTCCTGGTGCGATCTCTTAGTGCTGGAGGGAGGGAGCTGGCAAAAAACATCCAATCTCTAATCTCACTGTCCAGAGTTCAGTCCCAATAAATAGCACATAATTAGTGCTTCTCAGAATTTTAAGGACCGGATTCATGTTCTCCCCTCCCCTCCCCCTTTTAATCTTTTCTCCAATGAAACGAAGTTCAGCTCTGTCGCTCCGCATTGCTTGCATCTGAGAACCATCTCTTATTGCCTTTCTCTGTATCCTAGCTAGTTTTAAGAGAGAGAGCATTAACACATAAGCCCGGAGTGAATTGATGAATAAAAACAAGAAAGCAAGTTATTCTACCTCAGAAATTCAGTCGCGAAGACACAGGCAGCTCTTTAGTGGCCGATTGCCAACTCTCAGCGATACTGCGCGTGCGCGGACATCACTAATCACACCGGCACATGTGCAGACGTCCCGACACTTTTTCCAGTGCAAACGACTGGTCACGCTGCGTGACTGCAGTGAAGAGGCCAGACAGCGGCCAGAGTTCCCAAAAAATTTTTCGCCACACCTCAGAACGTGCATAAGCAGCGCAACTCTGGTAAGTGTGCCGCAAAACAGGCTCAGCCAAAATTGAGCCCATAGAGAGGAGTTAAGAGGCTTGGGAGTAATGTGGTTTGCCTGCCTTTGTTTAGAGAGGGGGATATATGGTGGAAGAAGAGAAATACTTGTTCGAGCGCAAATAACCCAAAAGTTTTTTCTAAGACGTTCTATGCTAAAACCACAGGCTACATGTAATCTGTCTACTGTAATGTGGCAAACTGCCCAGGAGCAGGATTTCTTCACAATACTGAAATGCATATATCCAACAATCTTTGGGAAGATTCTATTTATAAATAATATCATCTTTTTGTAGCTTTATTTTTTTCCCTCACCTAGACTCTTCTCCTTTCATGGAGGCAATGATTCACGCTGGCAGCAGCTCATGTGCTATCTCTTGGCGGTGTAGCACCATGCTGTGTTCTGTGCACCATTTCAGCTCATTGAAAATTCCAGCTGGCAGCAACAAGGCTCCAAACATTTAGTACATGATTGAATTACTTAATAAATAGAGATTTACCAATTTAAAAAAGAGGCAGAGTTCTCAGTTAACTTCCTGTGAGAGCCAAGCAGTGTTTTCTCTGACACAGTTCTGGATCCTATGCAGTAACCCAGGTGTGAGTAGAATGGGTTTATACCCTTTGGAGTTTAGAAGAATAAGAGGTGATCTCATTGAAACATAAGATTCTGAGAGGGCTTGGCAAGGAAGATTGTGAGAGACAGTTTCCCCTGGGTGGCGAGTCGAGAACTAGGGAGCATAGTCACAGGATAAGGGGCTGTCTATTTATGACTGAGATGAGGAGAAATTTCTTCATTCAAAGGGTTGTGAATCTTTGGAATTTGCTACCCTAGAGGGCCGTGGATGCTTAGTTGTTGAGTGTTCAAGACTGAGATCGATAAATTTTTGGTCTTGAGGAATCAAGGGATATGGGAATAGGGCGGGAATGACGGAGCAGGCTCGAGGGGGGCGTAAGGCCTACTCCGGCTCCTATTTCTTATGTTCTTGTGTATCTTTTTCAAGGTGGGCTGGGGAGGGGGGGATTAAACATTAGAGAGAGAAAAAGTTTATATACTAACAGAATTAGAAACATTTCAAAACTAGTTACCAGATTTCAAGAACTCCAACAACAACAACAACAATTGTATTTATTTAGCGCCTTTAACGTAGTAAAACATCCCAATGCGCTTCACAAGAGTGTTATAAGACAGAAATTTGACACCGAGGCACATAAGCAGAAATTAGAGCAGATGAGCTCGGAAGGGGCGAGGCCATGAAGGGATTTGAAAAGCAGGATGGGAATTTTGAAATCGAGGTGTTGCTTAACCGGAAGCCAATGGGATGATGGGTGAACAGAATTTGGTGTGAGTTAGAACGCGGGCAGCCGAGTTTTGGATGGCCTGCAGTTTACATAAGGTAGAATGTGGGAGGCCAGCCAGGAGCCTGGACTAGTTAAGTCGAGAGATGACAAGGGATGAGGATTTCAGCAGCAGATGAGCTGAGACCGGGGCAGAGATGGGCGATGTTACGGATGTGGAAATAGGCGGTCTTAGTTCTGCCTCGGATATGTGGTCGGAAGCTCATTTCTGGGTCAGACATAACACCAAGGTTGTGAACAGTCTGGTTCAGCCTCAGACAGATGCTAGGGAGAGGAATGGAATTGGTGGCGAGGGAACGGAGTTTGTGGCGGGGCCCGAAGACAATAGCTTCGGTCTTCCCAATATTTAATTGGAGAAAATTTCTGCTCATCCAGTACTGGATGTCGGACAAGCAGTGTCAATTTAGAAACCATGGAGGGGTCACGAGAAGTGGTGGTGAGATGGGGCTGGGTGTCGTTAGCGTACATGTGGAAAATGACGGCGTGTTTTCGGATGATATCACCAAGGGGCAGTATATAGATGAGAAATAGGAGGGAGCCAAGGATAGATCCGTGGGGGACATCCGAGGTAACGATGCGGGAGTGGGAAGAGAAGCCATTGCAAGTGATTTTCTGACTATGATTAGCTATAGAAACATAGAAAATAGGTGCAGGAGTAGACCCTTCGAAACCTGCACCACCATTCAATATGATCATGGCTGGAAGGATAGTTTACCTTTGTCGCAGTCACAAAAGTTGTCATTTGTGACTTGGAAGAGCCGTTTTGGTACTGTGGCAGGGGCGGAAACCAGCTTGGGGGGATTCACACATGGCGTTGCGGGAAAGATGGGCACGGATTTGGGAGGCGACAACACGTTCAAGGATTTTGCAGAGGAAAAGGAGGTTGGAGATGAGGCGGTAGTTTGCAAGGACAGGTGGCGAGGGTTGTTTTTTTTTTTGAGGAGAGGGGGACAGAACGTGAAGAGAGCGAACTGTTAACAATGTTTGCTAACAAGGGAAGTTGGGTGGTCAGCAGTTTAGTGGGAATAGGGTTGAGGCGGGTCTCATGGACCAAGTGAGCTCGGAGAGGTCAAGAGGGAGATCGGAGAGAAACTGGAGAAAGATGCAAGTTCAGGGCTAGAGTAAGGGGAACCTCAAAGGCAGGTACTCCTCTGCTTTGGCCTTCCAGATGAGTCTGATGATCTGTTCATCCAAATTAGGGAAGACAGTTTGAGGTCCCTTTTCTAGCATTTATGGCTCCGCTTCATACGGAATAAAGCTGCTGAACCATGCTTCATCTTTCTAAAGTAGGTACAGTGCCCCCTTTGAATAGTCTTCAATTTGTTCTGTATTTTGGGTGACTTTGTGCTGCAGCTGTGCTCCCTTTTATTGAGCACGTATTACGACTGTTCTGTTGCACGTAGGAGCTTACAGCTGTTGGGGGTGCGAGAGAGAAAGTCTCATTGTTCTAATCTGAATTGAAAATAGTTTTTTTTTTTAAAGTGCAAGGCCACAGCTCCAAGCAGCTAATCTACCCAGGCCCCATTGCAGCAAATGTTCACTTGCAGAATAGATCACTGTATAGCACACTAAATGAATAGTCTGAGCAAGTGTGTTGAACCTAAAATGAGGTGTTAGGTGGACTAGCCTTTTCTCCTTTCTGCCTTGTGTCTACCACTACTGTTTGCTTATGAATACTCTGATGTAGTGGAGGGCAGATAGGTTCCTGGAATGTATAACTTCTGTGGCTCCAATTGATGGAAGAACACCAAGAGGTGGATATAACTGAAAAAATGTGGACCTGGAAATCTGTGCATTTAGTTGCATGCATGATGAAGCTAAACATTCAGGCTCTGAAGCATGTGCTTATACTTCTGTTGATCTCATTTTCCTGACAGGGCTCTGGCCCCAAAGGTAGAAGGTTCAGGCAGAGTTCAGAGCACCATAAAATGGGTGTGTTCTCAAACAATGGTTCAGAGAGGGTAGAAGGGGTAGGGATATCAACTTATACTGTCAATCATCGTTCCAATGTTAAAGGAATGCTTTGGGATGAAGAGCAACAAATACTTTATAGTGCCTTTAACATAATGAAACATCCCATTGTGATTCACAGAAAAGTAATCAGACAAAAAATTGTCATTGAGACAAAGGAGATAGTAAGTGCCTTAACCAAAAGCTTGGCTAAAGCGGTAGGCAATGCTATAATTTGTGATGAAATTTGCATCTCTTATTTTGTAATAAAATTTCAATACTAAATTTTGTTTCGGAAAAACTTGTCGAGCGTTGCCTGACCTCTAGATCAAGATTGTTATCTCAGCACTGTTTACAAAACAAAGAGTGAAAATGTAACCTCAGGCCCCAAGCAACCCAAGCCAAAAGTGAAGAAAGAAATGTATTGTTTGCCCAGCCGACACTGGCAATCTCACCAGTGATGGAACTAAGATCAGAAGGGCAGCCACATTGTCATTAGAGGTAGATAGATGCAAAGGTTCCCCACAGGTATTCGGATATAAGGCCATTCTGTAGTACAGTACTTGCAGTTATTGTTCTAGTGAAAGGAAAATTGTGCCCTAACTGAATTTCTTGACTTTAAATTTTTATTGCTACTCTGGGGCCGATATTTAGTCCTGCCAGAAAGCTGGCACTCCTACCTTTTTTTTTAAAAAAGAGTTTTGACCGTCTTTTCATGAAATTCACTTTTTTCAATCGGCGAGGAAGTTGGTCATAAAGGGGGTGGAAGTGCGGCAGTAAGTGCTGGTGAGGGGCGGAAGTGGAGGTGGGATGGATTCTCCGCCACTGTCACTCAGCAGCGGAGCGGTGGTGACCTCATTGCGTGTCTGCGTCACCACGAATCTGGCACTGGACCACCAGGGAGGGTTTCGGCCGGGCCAGCGGCCTGGCACCCAAGAGGGGCCGTCCCAAAAAATAAAATGGCGGCCGCGGCTTTAATAGCCGCCACACAGCCAGGGCAGAGCGAGAGAGCATACAAGGTGCACCAACATAAAACGCTGTCGGGGGCACTGCTCGATGGCAATAAGATTTTGCTTGCTAAATTTCACGGGAGGGGGGGAGGGGGGAGCCCGGCGGTGTGCGTATTGATGATGCCCGCACGGCTGATGGTCAGTGGCGGGGCGGAAGTGGAACCGCTAGAGAAAACCCCGAGCTGAATTTAGCTTGCGGCGGCCATTTGACCAGAAATCGGCGGCCACCCGACTCCGCCGCATGGCCGCCACAAACTGGCGGTAACGGGACTTATTGGGGAGCTGAATTTTGACCCCTATGTCTGTTGCTCCTCTGAACTTTACTACTACTTCCTGAGCTGCAGTTTTGCTGCCCTATGTGCTCTTTATCTGCTCCCCCACAACATCCTACTGTTTTTAAATCCAAACTCATCACACTATCTCTGTTGTTCTAACCGATTCTTTCCCAGGAACTCTAAACTATGGGACTTTTTGCCTCCTTCAGTCTTGTTTTCTTCCTGCAGTCTGCAGACTTTCAAAAACCTAATTATTACTTTCTGTTGACCTTGCCTCTCTCAATTTCTTAAATCGTTTTTTAAATGGCCTCCTTCTGTGCTGTAATTGTCAGAGGTGTTGTCTAGCAAATGAGACATCTCTCTGATGTTCTGCTTGCCTGTTCAGGTGGGTGGGCCTAGAAGATCCCATGCATGTTGACATCAGCTGGCCTGTGCACAGGAGGATTGGCATAGACCTGGGTGGCTGGTGGTGCTTGTTCTCTGGGTTAAGAGATGGTTTATGAGATGGGGAGGGATTGCAGTGCAATTATTAGCAATTAGAGATTGAGTTATTTTTACAGCTTTTTTTTTAGAAAAAATACTTATTTACTTTGCAATTTAATTGAATTATGTATCTTAAAATAAGATTCTTGATTTATAGAGCTATCTATGAACATGGCAAGAAAAAGTGTAATAGAGTGGTCTGTCCTTATTCTTCCATTTATATTCAATATTTGATATATTTTAGAGTATGTATGAAAAAGTCAACCGGAGAACGATTTGCACTAAAAATTCTCCTCGATCGCCCAAAAGCAAGAAATGAGGTAAGAGTGTGATGTTTTAAAAATGTTTAATAATATAAATTGCAATTTATGTTGGGGGGTAAATTATTCAGACCACAAGCAGACTGGACAAATTGTGGAACCACTCAACATGTTGTGAAAACTGCATTGTGAAATATTACAATTGACACACTGCTAGACCAATGGGAGGTGCCTTTGTAGGATTCTCTTCCTTCTCGCCTGAGAGTTTCATTGCAGCAAGGCTAGGACATGACGAACCATAGAAGCTGATGTGCAGGTCACAGGCCGACTTTGCAGCTGTTTTTATTAGTTTTAAAAACTCTGAAATCTCTCCAGTGTTTAGATTTAGAGAACTTAAAGGAATGTTTGACTTGAATTCATGATTCTATGTTTGTGCCAATAACTACAGGACTGACAACTGAAGAACATCTTTACTGCTGTCTGCCTCAGGAAAGGAGATCAAGCTATCTTTAAAATTGTTCTGTTTTCTCTTCTACTCACGTGGCTTTATATTGTCTCATTTAGGCTCAAGAACAAATGATTCTTTGTCAAAAGCAAAATACTGCAGATGCTGGAATCTGAAATAAAAACAGAAAATGCTGGAAATCTCAGCGAGTCAGGCAGCATCTGTGGAGAGAGAAACAGAGTTAACGTTTCGGGTCGAACTGGTAGTTCTGACAAAGGGTCTTCAACCTGAAACATTAACAGCGATTCTGTGTGTTGGGCCACCAATGCACTATGCCATGAAATATTAGGATGTGTGTTTGTACTAGTCATTTTCTAATGTGGTGTGTACCTCCTTGCACATACGGTCATGGGGCGATAGTAACCAAAAGACAAGTGTTTCCATCAGAGATGGAGAAAGTAGGGAGGGACCATACTCCCTCTATCAGCATAACCCTCTATTCACTTCTCCCTCATATGCTTGTCCAGGCTCCCCTTAAATGCATTGATACTATTTGTTTCAACCACTCCCTGTGATAGCGAGTATCACATTCTCACCACTCTCCGGGTAAAGAAGTTTCTTCTGAATTCCCTATTGGATTTCTTGGTGACTATCTTATATTGATGGCCATTAGTTTTGCTCTTCCCCTCAAGTGGAAACATTGTCTCTCTATCTACTCTATCAAAACTTTTCAGAACTTTCAAGACCTCTATTAGGTCACCCCTCAGCCTTCTCTATTCAAGAGAAAAGTGACCCACCCAGCCTGTTCATCCTATTCCCTCCCCCACTAAATGCGGACCTTTGTCAAAGCTGCAATCGGTGTACAGATTGCTTGCCGCCTTCTTGATCTGAAATAGAGGAAGTAAATAGAAACCTATTCACTTAAAAAAAAACACACACTGCAGAGCGATAATCACATGTTGGATCTTATATAACAACCTTCCAGTTGTTGTCTGTATAAGAAATCGCATCAAAAAATTACCTCTTCTCCTCCCCCCCCCCCCCCCCCCCCCCCTGCCAGTATTCTATAGTGTTAATGATCATTAGTGCAGTAGAAGCCAGTCTGTTCTCAATTAGTGCTGAGTAGATCTCCTACTTTCTTGCACTCCATTGTTCTCTCGGGCTTGCAAAGTACATAATCATCAGCAAGAGTTTAGAACAGGCTGTACTTCTAAATATAGTATTGTTGTGTACATAATGTTGATAACAGCGCTAAGTAAAGATCACCGGAAACCTATCTATTCTCTTCTCTCCTTCCCTTTCCCAGACAACAAAATAGAGCAAAGTAGAAGGGGAAAGTTCAGTAGAGTGCAAATCTTTCCTGTCTCTGCAAATGTCAGTATAATTTCCTGTTTGGTTATTTGGTTCTCCATTACCCAGTGTAGAACATGAGGAATACAATCCTCACAGCTCCACCAGTGAAATGGGCAGGGACCACTTTGGGGTTTTCAGCAGCAGCACGGGCCAATAGCAAGGCTGTGAGGTGGCGAGGCTCACATTGCGTACTATGAATTCCACATAGAGAGAGATTCTGTGGGAAGGAGGACAGTAGGAGTTTGTTTGAGTTTGTGTGTGTGTGTATTGGCACATGCAGCAGAGCCTGGTCTCCAGTTGTCTTGGATCCCCTTGCCACTGGACCAAGACCTTGCTCCGTCAAGCCCGTGTGGTGGCTGGTGTGCAACGGCCACCCCAGGCTTAAAAGAAATCCACGCACAGGCATCTTCCACCGTTTAAAATGAGTATCGGTCATCTGAGTACTCATTTTTAGTGCGGAAGCAAGTCATCCTCGAACCTGAGGGACTACCTCTGGTGATTTCTCAGATTCCTGGCAAAGACTCCAAATATCTGTAACACAGCAATTCCTTACAAACTACTGGACAGATACATTCCTTTGTTTTCACCAGATACTTTGACTTGGTCAATGAGAAATATCAGCTAATGTGTAAGAAAGTGAGGTTTAATGAGATGGAAAATACTGCCAATACACAAAAAAGCTATTGGCATCTGTAAAGAAAAGACAAGTTAAAGTTTCGGACGGAAATCCTTTCAGTACGGTGATGCTGGTAGACCTGCTGAATGTTAGCAGCATTTTCTGCCTTTATTTAGGGCTAGAAATTCGGCAGGTTTGCACCCGTTTTATCACCGTGACGGGATGGAAAAGTGATTTTTTTTGGGGGGGTGGGGGGGGTAAAGACAGTGCGCACAATTTAGCGCCCGGGTGTAAAATTCGGCAGCGGTTTTGCGCCGGCGGTAAAAATTATCGCCTGCCCGTTTTTTTTTAAAACAGTTTTTATGATTTCAATCAGCGTGCAACGCTCAGCTATCGATACGGGCAAAAAATTCGCCGATGCCGCCATTTTTACCGCCCGCACAAAAACACGCCTGAAAAAAATCAAGTCTTACCTGCTTGAACCCACGACGCACCCAGGAGGCCTTAGCCCCCATGAGTTTACAGGGAACAGGCCTCATACCTGCAGCTGTCTGAGGCACAGTGCGTTTGAAGGCTGCGCTTCTGAAAAGAGGTGGTCGCAGAGATATGCCAGCTCATAAAGGCAGATGCACAGCCTACCAGCAGCATCAGGACTGTACTGCCCATCGAGGTGAAGGTGCCTAAGGCAATTGCCTTCTATGTCTCAGGTTCCTTTCAGGCATTAGCAGGGGACGTATGCTGCAGTTCGCTACACATAGCTGCATTCGCCAGGTGACTATTGCACTGTATGCACGCAGGATGGACTTTATAAAGTTCCCAATGACCAAGGAGGCACAGAATGAGAGAGCTGTGGGATTTGCACTAATTGCTGGCTTTCCCAAGGCTCAGGCTGCCATTGACTGTATGCACATCGCCCTGCGAGCACCTTTAGAGGAGCCAGAGGTTTACCGAAACTAAAACGGATTCCACTCCCTGAACATGCAGATTGTTTGCGATCATACTCAGCGCATCATGGCAGTAAATGCCAGGTTTCCAGGGAGCATCCATGATACTTTCATCTTGCGTGAGAGCAGTGTCTCATACCTGTCAGCCACGAGGCCAGAGCTGGATTCTGGGGGATAAAGGTTACGGCCTCGCCACCTGGCTCGTGATCCCCATCCGGAACCCTCGGACACAAGCCGAGCATCGCTATAATGACAGCCATATAGCCACACGCAACATCAGCGAAAAGACAATTGGTGTGCTCAAGCAGATTGGACGAAGCCTGTGAATGTGGCTTCCTCCGAGGAACTTGTGGCCGCAACTAAAAGACGTGCTGACTGCATCGCCCCATCCCCCCCACTCCCCCCTCCCCGGAACAACTTCATGATGACGGTCCTCGGCACGGTCCTCGTCTTTCTCCTCGACCCACACATGATGGGCTGAGGTGGAGGCTTCCACCTATGCCTGGACCACTCTGGAGGCAGCCTGCAATACTCCCCTCAGCAGGTCGCTGAGTTCATGTGGCTCTTGCTCAGCCTCACCACTCACAGGTGCTGTCAGTCTGGGTGGTAGACACAGGGGACTGCAATCAAGACCATAAATTGCCGTTGGGCATTGACCGCCTCTGAGTTCTCCCGCATCTCAGCTGCAATCTGCGACATGCCTTCCCTCATGGCCGCAGATTGTGCCGCAATGTTGCTGGAGGAGCTCTCGACTGAGTTCGCCGCTCTCCCTTGACAGTCCCACCATACCCAGGTATGCGTCTGCCTGTCTTTCAGCAGGACGGCTTTGCTGACTCAACCTCCGAAGAGATAGCATACAGGTTCAACGCTGGGGGTGCGTTGCTGCACACAACTTGGACCTGCTGCCTCAGATTGGGCGAAGTCTGTGAATGTGGCTTCCTCCGAGGAACTTGTGGCCGCAGCTAAAAGACGTGCTGACTGCATCGCCCCATCCCCCCACTTCCCCCTCCCCGCAACAGCTTCATGATAATGGTCCTCGGCACGGTCCTCGTCTTTCTCCTCGACCCACACATGATGGGCTGAGGTGGAGGCTTCCATAGGAGGATGTGGCCCCTCAGAATCCACATCTGCAAAATCAAAAACAACAGATGAGCAGCAGGGGAGGGGGCAGGGTGACATAAGTAAGGTCACATAGTGCAGGCTTATTTGAAGGACCACCACCACTACTGCATTATGTCGTCGAGATACACTATCACATTGCCCCAACACTAGTCCACAAGACACCATCACATTGCCCCAACCCAGCCCCGGGATTTTGCAGGACTTGCCATCAGTTCGGAACATGGGCTCAGCACACGCATGGGTAGTTGACCTCCCGGAGGCACCAATTAAATCGGCCACAATCTCCTCCAGGTCTGTTAATGGATGCGTTTGGGGCGGATCACCGCCTGTGCGTCGCTGCTTGTGCCGATTGTGGGACAACTTTTCCTGCAAAAATGACAATAGGAATGGTTACCAGAGTGCCCTTCTGCTCTTGTCGTACACAAATAGCCATCAAAGCACTCCTACCATACTGTGTGCATTTAATACAGCCGGCTGTTTAATGGCCCTGGTAGTTGCACGTGCTTCATGAAGACATCGACGTGCAGAAACATCTTATGTCAAAAAGCAGTCTGAATAATGTGTAACGATCATTCATGGCAAATAATTACTTACACTCACGACCCTGCAATGGTCATTCCACCTGTCCCTGCAAATGTCATCAAATGAGAAAACCTCAGCAACTCCGGTCTAAAATCTCCTTATAACGGCTGGGGGTGGGTGGAGGGGGGGTTTACTTCGACCCCTCTTATTAAACTCCCCCATCTACTTTCAATTGC
The DNA here is from genome assembly GCF_044704955.1 of Pristiophorus japonicus. NCBI lineage: Eukaryota > Metazoa > Chordata > Chondrichthyes > Pristiophoridae > Pristiophorus > Pristiophorus japonicus. The sequence continues at coordinate 219,960,878 of NC_091984.1, read as the reverse complement.
TGTGATCAGTGCTTCATTGGCATCAGAACTAAATTTCCTGGCCCTCTGCCTACTTTAATCACCCTGCTGCATCTTCTCTTGTCTGTGAAAAATGGCAGATTGAGACCTGGGTGTACTGCGCATGCGCAGGCGCACCCTGACACATGATCAGAATCGCGGGAGGAAAAAAGTCAGGAGAACAAAATCGGCAAAAAAAAAATTGCACATGCACAGTTGGTCTGTTTTTTCAGATCACTGAATTCGGCTCCAGCGCACAAATGCAGTCGTACAAAGCCGGTTATTGCCGCTATCACTGGTCACCGTTTGCCGAATTTTGCAGCGTTCAGATATAGCGGTATTCCAGCGCTTTTTATAAAAAAAGCCGCGATTATCGCCCAAAAAACGGTCATAGCGCTAATTGCCGAATTTCTAGCCCTTGAAAGTTTTAAATATTTTGTTTGGGCAGCAAGTGGTACAAATTGCTTTACAATTGTGAGTTTATATGATTGATCTCCAGCGGAATTTTTTTTTTAATACTGTGCAAGAAAAATTATATTTTTATTTATATAAATTATGATTTAACATCTTGTATTTCAAATAAAGTTATTCCTTTGTCTCATTCCCAGGTTCGACACCATCTGATGTGTGTGGGCCACAACAACATTGTTCAGATTATTGAAGTTTACGCTAATAGCGTTCAGTTCCCTCATGAGTCCAGTCCAAGGTATGTCTCGGTCACGGTAACAAATTGGAAGGTGAAGTAAACTTGGGTATTTCATTACGTGCAGGAATTGTAGTTATATTTTAAAGAAATGAAGTACACTCCATTGTGAATTATGGAGCACATTAAGCAAGAATGCTGATGTGGACGTTGGTTCAAAACCATTTCTGACTGATTTGATATCTGCTCCCTCTCTGCCACCCACAAGATTCCTACTTCAAAAGCAATTTAGGCAACCTCAATATAGTTCTTAGTGGTCACCATAGCACAGAGCTATCCATAATTCTCAACAAATTAGATTGAATTTTAGAGTCTTGCTAGATGTGGTAGCTCCACATTGTACCATATCAGATTTTTGAATGCATCGTGCTATACTGAGTGCAAAAAAATAAAAGATTGTTCAGTTTCTGCAGCTGACATTGCTTAGTTGCCGCCTTTTCTCTTGTGTTCTCAATTGCACATTCTCTCTCTCTCTCTCTCTCTCTCTCTCTCTCTCTCTCTCTCTCTCTTTTTCTCACTTTCTCTCACCCTTACTCTCTCCCCCTTTCCTGTCTCCTACTTTTGTTGTTTTTTTTAATATGTTATTTAAATACACTCTTGCCACTAAATTCACATTCTTATCCTTTCACAATCCTCAGGGCTCGGCTGCTAATTGTGATGGAGATGATGGAAGGTGGGGAGCTGTTTCACAGAATCAGCCAACACAAGCACTTTACAGAGAAAATGGCAAGCCAGGTTACTAAACAGGTGCGAAATGCTTGATTCTTCCATATGGGTGAAGGTGGCAGTAAAGCACAGTCCAGCTGTATTAAAGTCAAGGTATCCTGAAATGACTGCAGACCCAGAAGCTGACGGCTCTGCCTTGTTAGGCAGCGTTAAGGAGCGAGAGATTCAGACCAGAAACCCGGAAGTCCTCAACAGGTTCCCTGCCCAAAAGTCAGCCTGATTGACAGACTTGGCTTCCTGTCAGCGGGACTCTGGAGCAGGGTGCAGGTAAATCCGTTCCATGACCCAGGGTCTTTGTATGGAGGGGAGCACTCCTGCTCCTCCTGGCCCACAAACAGTGCCTTCTCCATGAAGCTGTCCTCGCCTCCCTTGAGCTGCCGGGGGGGGGGAAACCCGGCTAGCCACTGTTAAACCTGCAAAGCAGGTTAAATCAGAGGCTACCAGCCTCATTAAAATATTTAAATTGCCAACCCGCTTACTGGGAGCCTGTCCCTTGTCCCGCCTCTGTTGAATCTGGAAGTAGGCGGGTTTCAGATTTTTAAAGTTTTAACATCTGACCCGACCCCGACCAACCCTTTTGTGTGTTAAAATGCACCCCCAGTGTTTATCTTGGGTGGGGGTCAGTTCAAGTACATGTCATTTTTTGGTCACTCGTGTTTCCTTCAGTCTGTCATCGGTGGATGGCTGGGCTGGGAGCATATTGCTTGGACACTTATCCAGGCAAGGCTTGGCGTCGGGGCGGGGGGGGAGGCTAAAAATAATTGTGGGTAAAGGATCAGTGGGCAGGTCAGCAGTCTGGGAGCTAGGCATTTGAACCGAGGCATTTGCTTTGAGCTCCATGTGTATTTTGCTATTTCTTGCTTGGTATTCTAAATACAACGCTACTCAAAACATGGAGCATATCTCATGGTCAACATTTGAGTTTCCTCTCCAATTGAATCATGTTTCCTGTTGGTTATGAGAGTGCATTTGCTGAATGAGTAATCACTTAGACTGTCTCACATGGAGAAGGGTACAGGATTGTACGGTGAGGAAGAACATTTTGTGAACTTGTACTGGAAAAGAAAAAGTATTCAGTGATTTAATAATTGCTGTATTAGCTGAAGTAGATGAATGGCAGAGAATATAACCCTGGAGGAAAACAAATCTTTTACTTGACAAACTCAAGGTATATGTATTAAGTGAGGGCATTTTCTCTAGCCTGGCTACTGCAGTTACTTAGAATTTTACAGCATAGAACAGACCATTCGGCCCAACAGGTCTATGCTGGTGTTTATGCTCCACATGAGCCTCGCCCCACCTTACTTCATCACACCCCATCAACATCCTATTATCTTGTAAAGGGGTGGGGGTGGGGTTTATGCCGATATTATTTTTGAACACATTGAGAGATGCACAAGCACAATTCACCCTCTGATTTTTCTCTCTGTGGCAGTGTACTCTAAATTCTGCCCTACACCTCAGCTTCATGGCACCCCAGATAATCGTGAACCTCCCATGTGTGGTGGAGTTGGTGCAGTGCAAGTTTAGTGTATATCATGTGTAGTGTGCTCTTGCATCTCTCAGACTTGCCAAGCACTTCACATGCAGTGACTATTTATGTAGATAATTCTGGCAACCATTTGTGCAAGTTTCCACAAGCACCAATGAGATGAATGACCATTTAATATAACTTTGGTAATGGTTGAGGGGGAGAAAATTGACTAGGACGCACACCTAGAACCCTCTGCTCCTCTTTCAACAGTGCACCCGCACAACCAAACAAGTTGATGAGAACTTTGTTTAACATTTCATCCAAAGGACAGTATCTCTAATAACTCAACAATCCCCAGTAATGCATTGGCACGTTAGATATACTATCCTACTAGTCAATGTTTAACTTGTCTTATTAAAATATAATTATTTATTTAAAATGCTACATTTAAAGCACTTGCTTAATGCTCAATGATTTTAAATGGGCATGAAATTTTGTTTTGTATTTGTGGTCAATAAAAAGTTTCAAATTTAACCTAAATCCCTGAATTGTTTATAGGCCCTTAGTTCACATTGAGGAATGTAATTTTGAAAACATTCATCTAATTTTTATTCATGTATACAGGCAACTGAGGAATAAAATCAGTAACAGAAGAAATATTAGATATCACACAAAAAAATATAAAGTAGAACATGCATTGTATATTTTGTATAAAGTTGTAAAAGAGTTTGTATCAGGAGTCTAATACCTTCAGTTAAGGTCACTTGCATCTGGATCAGAAGGTTGCGGGTTCAATCCCCACATCAGGGTTTGCACTCATAATCTAGGCTGATATTGAGGGAGTGCTGCATTATCAGAGGTACTATCCTTCAGAAGAGACGATAAATCTAAGGTCCTACCTGGCTTTTCCAGTAGGTCCCACAGCACTCTTGGAAGAATTCCTTTGGTAGCCTGCCCAATATCCCCCCGATCAGATTAACTTGTTCCCCTCCATTGCTAGTGTTGAATGGCTGCTCTGTTTGCCTACACTGCACTTCAAAATTAATTTATTATGTGACTCACTGGGGAAACATTTTGACATGACATAAGGCACTATATAAATGCCAGTATTATTCTAACAGAAGATCTTTCTTTTCTATCTCAAATGGTACAGTTACTTTTATAAGCTACATTAACCTTCTGATTTATGACATCAATCATTTGCAAAAAAAGTTGAGATGTGCATTTCAGCATTGATTCCAGCATTACTGTGTAGGAGGTAGTAATGCTTTAATTATTTTAGAGAGTTCCCCTCTTTTTCAGTAAAGTGAGTTTGGAGTGAGGAGATCTTTTTGTGTTTTCACAGATATAAATCCCATGTGCATTTGCTCCATATTGTTAATGGCAGTGTTTTCAATCTCTTAACAACTAATTGCAGGATGACTGGGTTCTCCCCTCTTGGTCATTGAGTATTTACTAATATCTGCCTGTATTGTGTTGTGTTTTTGTGTAGATTGCTCTGGCTATACAGCACTGTCACTCCCTGAACATTGCCCACAGAGACCTCAAACCTGAAAACCTCCTCTTCAAGGACAACTCTCTGGTGAGTACCAGAATCAGAGGCTGACCATGTAAGTGGTAACTGCAATAGCCTAACTACATGGTAACCACCTTCATGATTTAACACTCTTTAAACTATAATTATATAGTAGTATACCTTCTGTGGTGCTGCTGATGATAAACCAGAAGTTGTGCTGTTTTATAACGAAGCATTGCACCATGTTTTAAAAAATATATATATATATATATATAGGCCGTGTGTGTCCCTTTTAGGCTAGAAAATGTATTTGCTGTGCATTCTTGGAAGTGAATTGTGGATTCACTTACAGGTCAGGTTGCAGATGGGACCCCTGGGTTTGCTTGATTGACAGGTCAATTAACAAGATCAAGAGACAGTGTGGAAGCAGTATGCTTTGAGAGTGGGAGTAGAAACCATGCATGCCAACTGTTTTCAGCCCCCGCTCATGCTGTCAGCATTGGAGGATGGCATACTGTTGGTTTTGGGCTGAAAAAGCTTAATGTCTGTGTGAAAAGTGCAGTCAAGATATATGTGAAACACACAGCACTTTTCAGATTGTTTTGCATCGGTGCAACAGGTAGAAAGTCTAAATCATCCTAATTATAAGAATCATTCTCTGAAACTTTTGCCATTTATGCACCTAGCTTGCTGCTGTATTACTAGTGTATCCCCTATGGTTTTGCACCTGTTAAATTTTAACCGAACTGTTCGCAACCTCGACCTATTTGATACTGAGCTTCCAACCCCATGTCCTCTCCATCACCAAGACCCCCTACTTTCATGTTCGTAATGCATCCATAACTCGCACCAAGTCCTTTTCATCCATCAGTCCCGTGTTCGTTGACCTATATTGACTATCGGTCCAGCAACGCATCTAATTTAAAATTCTCATCCTTTTGTTCAGATCCTTCCATGGCCTCTCTCCTCCCGATCTCTGTAACCTCCTCCAGTTCTACAACCCTCCGAGAACACTGCGTTCCTCCAATTCTGTCCTCCTGTACATCCCGATTTCCTTTGCTCCAACATTGGTGGCTGTACCTTCAGCTGACTAGGCCCTAAGCTCAGGAATTCCCTTCATAATCCTCTCCACCTCCTTCTTTAAGACACTCCTTAAAACCTACCTCTTTGACCAAGCTTATGGTCACCTGTCCTAATATCTCCTTATGTGGCTTGATGTAAAATGTTGTATGATAACGCTCTTGTGATACGCCTTGGGACTATTTATTACATTAAAGGCGCTATATAAATGCAAGCTGTAAGATGCGCGCTCTCTGTCTTGCCTGTCTCTGTGGTTGCTGTGCTGCTAGTTCATTTTTTAAATTCCCCACTTCTCTCATTTTCTTTCTTTTCTTTTCTCTCTTTTCCTTTTTTTAGTGGGAGGTGCAAGTGCTGGTCAGAGTGGGATGTGGCCAGGTCAGAGACTGGTGAATCAGGGGTACATTTGGGTTTGCAGTTGGAGAGTGGGTAGAGGGATCAGGCCTGGAAGCTACATTTTCAGGTGTGGGGCACTACCTCAGAGACTCTCAACTCTGGGAAGACCGAAAGGTAAGCACAATGTAAATTTATGGGAAATTTAAGCCTAATAACTAGGCACAGCACCCAAGCATGATGGAAACAGCGTGTCATGACCTACCTGTGAGCATAGGAAGTGCATGCTGTGTGTTTAAAAATATATATATTATATATATATATATTTTTTTTTAATATATATTACATACACACACATATATGCTAAGCATTGGGCAGAATGTGATGGATCAAAATCCTTATGGGAGTGGGGTGGGTTGTGGAGGGAAGGGGTGGGGTGGCAGGATAGTGAAGGTCTCCCAAGGGTTAAATAACGAGGAGAGATTACACAAACTAGGGTTGTATTCCCTGGCAGTTATAGACGGTTATGGGATGATTTGATCGAAGTTTCCAAGATATTAAGGGGAACAGACCGAGCGAAACTATTTCCGCTGGTTGGGGAGTCTAGGACGAGGGGGCAGAGTCTAAAAATTTAAGCCAGATCTTTCAGGAGTGAAATTAGGGAACACTTCTGCACACAAAGGGTGGTAGACTTTTGGAACTCTCTTCCGCAAATGGCAATTGATGCTAGATCATTTGTTAATTTTAAATCTGAGATTGATAGCTTTCTGTTAACCAAAGGTATTAAGCAATATGGGGAAAAGGCGGGTATATGGAGTTAGGTTGCAGATCAGCCATGATCTCATTGAATGGCAGATCAGGCATGAGGGATTAAATGTCCTGCTTCTGCTCCTATGTTCCTATGTCTCCAGTAGACTTGTGACATGTGATCCAATTTAGGGTTTGCGTTAACAGGTAGCAGAATTATGTTTTTGTTCTTCAATCCCCCTCCCACCTACCCATGAAAAAAGAGACAAGATACCAATGGTGAAGTTACTTTTCTTCCATTACTTGGTTTTCAATTAATTATTTTGGATGTTTCTAATGCCTCCACTCAAGCACTTTGTGCTGATTTTATTTTGGTTACCTGTGGCTGTGTTGTATTTGTTCATGGCTAAGAATGCAAGGTGAGTGACATCATTGTGGACTCCAGTTCCTGTGTAAGGCTCGTCTCGTGGTGTCAATGTCTTATATGCAGGCTTTGGGAGCTTTAATTATTTCTGTCCATAGAGATTGACATCCATTTGCTACATTCCCTTTTTTAATTTGTAGTTTGATGTCTGTGTCCTTGGGTCTTCCAGGCTGCTATGCAAAATATGGAGGTCAGCATTGTACAAACGTGACATCAGCTTTGTGAGTTTAGCTTGTCTGAACAGCAGGCTCAGTTGGACAGCAAATTCGTACTGCATGGGTCTACGATTGGGTTATTAATACTCTGGAATGCAACAAATGGCAACATGAGAGAGGGCCTTTATCTGCTGTTGGCTGCACTGTACTTTAAAACCATCTTTCTGTTCTCTGTGCAGAATTAATTTATCTTTCTCTCCTCTTACCTGGTCTTTGTTTTCACCCTCCCCTGCCACGATTCAACCATTTTTTCTTTTTCTGTAGTGAGACCAGAGCATTCACACTTTACACCCCAACAATACTGAGCATTCCAGCCCCTTCCCTGCTCTGCACCACCCCCAACAACATGCAAGCTCGTGCAACTGTTACTGCTAGCTGTAAGAGGAGGCATTCCCTCACCACGGTGAAGTGAAACCACTCCACAACAAATGAGTGAAAGATCTGCAGCTTCGACATATAGTATTCAGAGTAGGGGGTTGTGTATGGAACTTGGGAAGTAGCAGGAAATCTCCAGCCCTCCAAGAAGGCTAGCTTGTGGCTACAATCAGCCCCTCCCTGTACCTAACAAAGGCCAATGCCATGCCAAGAACATCACCAAATTATCATGACCCTATATAGTGCATTGTTTCCAGTGTATGTGTAGCTGTACCAACAACCCCAGTGTGCCGGTCTGTTTCCCTACAAACACGGTCACAAAATTGTATAGTGCCTTCACTAACTGTAGGTAATTATCTTTTTTTAAGAAAAAGAAAGAGGTCAAGATGCAGAGAAAAATAGTTTTTAAGATTGGGCAGGTAGAAAAATGTTTGTCGTATTGGCCGTTGTTTGGATTGAAGAAGCTTTTATAGTTTTTTAAAATAAAAATTGTGCTTTTATAAAAATTTATATCTGTATAAAACATATACGGCTTGGGTATAGCAAGTGCGATATTGAAATTTGCTGATAACACGAAAGTAGTGGGTTTGGCAAAACAGCGATAAGGACAGTATAAGAGACTTCAGAAGGATATAGGTTAGCTAAATGGGCTGACGGGGCAGATACAATTTAGTGTGAGGTAAGGTAAATGTTGATGATCAGTGCTATGGGAGAGTACGGGGCTGTGGTAATGAATGTTGGATTGCTCTCGCAAAGAGCCGGCGCAGACATAGTGGGTCGCATGGTCGCCCATTTTGAAGCCCTCTATGGTCTTGTGACAAGGCTGACTGATTATCTTTTCCATTCCTATTTTTGATACCTGACTCTTCTGTCTTGTAGGATGCACCAGTTAAACTGTGCGACTTTGGATTTGCCAAGATCGATCACGGGGATCTGATGACTCCACAGTTCACTCCATATTATGTAGCACCTCAGGTAAGTCTGTGATTTTTTTTTTTTCTTGTGCTGCCCATTTAGTGGTGTACCTGAGAATTCACCAAAGCTCTCCTAATAATGGCAGGTAATTTGAGAGGTGAGTATTTCTGGGGCTCTTGCTGATTACCATCTGTTGGGTGAGTGTTGTAATTGTGAGACACCTAGAACATTGGCAAAACCTGTTTGAGGAGTCCATTTTTTTGTGCTCATCCAGGTCAGCAATATCAGTGTTGGGAGATGCAGCAAAAGCGGCATTCCTATGTGTTTTTAGAGTAGCGTATAGTAGAGCAAAAGGGTGCTTTACTCTGCAACCAACCCCAGCCAGCCAGTGTTAAAATTAGCAAATGCTCCATTTCCTACACCAATCATCCTTGTGTTCTCTGAGTAAAACTGCCAAATTAATAATTGCTTCAGGGCAATTCTGTTATGCACTTGTGCCTACTGCAAACAGGATTGAAAAGGCATCCAAATTTATTTCATTTTAGTCTCTTATAGCCATCGGCGAGAAGAGGCTTTTATCCGAGCAGTCTGGGCTAATTTGGCACCCAGGCTCCAGAGCTGACAACTCTGCCCACTGTGCCAATCGCTCCTTTCTGGCCGAATATAAAAACCACTTACAATTTTTTGGTTGTTACTGTTAAATATTAACTACTTGAAATGCACAGTTAAGAGGAGCAAAATAATTTTTTTTCCCCACTGTTGTGTTATGTCCTTGGGGAATTTTTTTTTTAAGTTTCTAAATTGCCACTATTGGGTTTCTTGTGGCATGAGTCAGAGGATACATAAACTGTCAGGTTTTATTGCCTTATTATGAAGGTGTGTGAAGATGAGGGTTGCAGATATAAAATAGGAAAATATTTACTCACGTTATTGTTCTGTCTGCGTTCTATACCATGTTGCCTATCTGTCTAATTGCCTATTCAGGGAATAGGAATAACAGAGGGGGTTTGATTTGATAGCTGTCATTGATAAATTCTGTGGTAAAGAAAGTCTCGTAACAAACTAGCAAGCTGTCGAAAGGGTAGGATTTCAAAGGAAGTGATTGGGAGACTAGTTACGTTGGGTACTTTGTTGTGAAGGAAAAGCATAACTGTGTGTGTGTTGCCTATGATTGTAATTCCATTCTTGTTGAGGCAGTACCCAGTAAACAGTCAGCATCTGCCCCAGAACCATGGATCCAAGGCCAAGAATCAGTCAGCTCGGTGAGCTCTTGAGGTGTGCAAACCATTGCAGAGCAGTCATCCAACTCTGATGTGATCATGAATGCTTAGATTGCATGTGTTACTTAGTTACTGACTTGTGCTTCATGGACAGGAACTGAGGGTCAGACTATGGTCAGTGGGGGCAATGAGGTGGTGCATGTGCAGAGGTTCTGAAAAGTATTGCTAAGGAGGCTGAGGTAAAGAATGGTTGGTGTAGCTAACGGCGGATAACTGAAGACCAAGGTTCCAGAGAAAAGGGGGCATATGAAGTGGTTATAGGGAATTAGAATACGTAATTATTCTATGCTAAATTTACAGATAAGTTTATTGATACATTCATGAATTTTGTAATTGTTTTGAAGTTGTTCGATATTTTTTTTATATATCTGAGCATATACTGGGTACGTGAGGAAGCAACTGATAGGATTTGGTAAGGATTTTGTGCGATGTGCTCCAAGGCAGTGGAGTAAGTGAGCAAATGTTTGCTTCGTGGGAAGTTTGAGCCAATCGGAACTGTGTCCAACAGACGTGTCCGATATGTTCCCATATTCTTGATGATTCTTCTTTGTCCTGCAGGCATGTGCCAGTTACAATACTTTCATATAGATTTTCTTTTCTAATCTGTTTTTCTTCCTCACTCAATCTCATAAAATGTTAAGGGTTTTTCCTCCATCTTTTAAGTTTTGGGCTCATTCATTCTTTACTCACCAGTTAAAGGGACCAGTGTCCTACTTTTTATTTTGATAAATTGAGGTAGCTTGCATGGTGCACTATATTATGGAGACTCAAATTCTCCATGTAATCCATTTCTTTCTGTTTCAGGTACTGGAGGCTCAGAGGAGACATCAGAAAGAGAAATCTGGAATAATACCTACCTCACCCACTCCCTACACATACAACAAGGTAACCTTTTAATCACTTTATATAGAGTATTATTTAGCACTGTCTTTGGATGCCATTTTTTTTTTTAAAGTATAGCTGGTTATATGAAATATTACTGGCAGGACCAGTTCTGAGCCAACAGTCATAATATAGTAATAAGGAAGTCTTCATCTTAGTTTATTATTCTTTTTCTCTGTGCTAAAGTACACGATGTGAAATTGAGGCTGACACAAATTAAATTCATGTAGTGTTGCACAGTGATACACTAATTCTGCCATCCTTCTCTTCTCACCCTCTTTCTCTCCCCCCCTCCCAATCCCAAAATAGAGAAGGAAGTTAGTTTGTAGCCATGATGCCACAGCGATTTTGTAATCTCGGCATGGTCATTAGCAGAGGGCGTTGAGCAGCAAAGAGGTCCTTCCTTTCCCGACCCCTCCTCCCCATAAAATAAGTGATCATTGGGATAGGGAAAAATTGGTAAGTGAGTCATCCTGAGATGTGGCTTACTTACCAGTACCTGTCTATACTGTGTCTCTGGAAAGGTCCTTGTGGTAGGTTGCCTGGCCTCTTGCTGTAGAATGGGGAGTGGTCCTAAAGAGTTCCGGGCATTTTCTTTAACTTAAAAAGGAGGAAATGATTTAAAAAATGGTTTGGTAAGAAGCATCTTTTCTACCGTTTTTGTGATCAGTTAATCTCTACAGTCCTTCAGTCTATTACATGTGCGATGCTCTTCATGGATTTATGAAATGTCGCCTTCAGGACATGGACACTTAACATAATATATATCAAACCAAATTAGAGGCCAATTTAAAGGCATATAAACGAAAATAATGTTACTAAAGCTTCCCTACAGCGTTCTGTAATGTAAAATAGAAGTCTGGCAGCTTAAAGAATTCTTTTTGGGTCATTCAGAAACGTAGCATGTTATATTTAGCACATGATGTAGTTAGCAATGCCATCACCGAGGTCAACTACAAGTCTCTTCCCAATCTGTAAACATATACAATGTTCTTTTACAAACCAGGTCCCTGACTAATTTTAAACAAATCATTAATGGGCCGGATTTTCTGCGAAAACGGTAGCGATATGTGAAGTTTACCATTTTCGCTGCGCTACCGTTTTTAGGCTGAACTTTCAGGTTTTATGTTTGTCGGGTGCATCGGTAAGGGTGGCGTTGCACGAGGATTCGCGGTGCAAAAACACGAGTTTCACCAAATGTAGTCTGGGGCTGGCAGCGCTGCGAGAGAAGCCTTGGGAAGGGGGAAAAATTCCAAAAAACATTCAAAAAACATTTACAAAACACTTCACATCGAATCGCTGAAAAAAAAGTAAAATAAAAACTTTAACTTACCTTTTTTGCAGGTTTTCATACTTGCCGCTGCTGGCAGGGCTGCATTGACAACTTTGACCTCTTGCTATTCTGGGCGTGGCGTACGGGTCGGGAGAGAGAGCTGAAAGTCCGACGTTAACGCAATCTGCGGCTGCATGTCGGTGCACCTCTCCCTGGCAGTACTTCCCATCGCCACCGCAAACAACGAGCTGAGAGTCCCGCCCGGGCTTTGCGACGGGGGGAGCAGGAGTCGGGTCGGGTCTGGAGGCGGGAAGCGGGAGTCGAGTCGGGTCGGGAGGAAGCAGGAGCTGGCCGTGGGAGGAGCCTTATTCACGCAGCCCCAGTGAGGCCATTCGGCCAGGGCTAGAGGTTGCGTGCTTCGGGCCCCTCCCACACAGTTTTGGGTGCCTCGAGCTACTGCACTTGCGTGCCCACTGTAGCACGCATGTGCAGAGGTCCCGGCACTGTGTTCAGCGCAGGGACCTGGCTCCGCCCCCTACAGCTCCTGCTGCGCCGCGCCGAGGGCCAGAGGACCTGCAGGGAGGTGGAGAATCTTGAAGTTTTTTTTAGGTGCACTTTGTGGCGTGAAAAACAGGCGTGCAGGTCGGGACTGCGCCGTTCTAGGCGCGGCTCGAAACTTGGGCCCGTAGTGTTGTTAGGAGGAGGTGCTATATAATGGGAGGTACATTGGAGTGGCACCCATATGAGCTATTATTGGAGTTTCCCTCAAATTTCCTTTCATTTTATTTTCATTAAACAGTAAATGCCAATGACGTTGGGAAATTGCCTTGAAAAAGTTATTGACCCCAGTGATGCAAGGGTCCCCAATTAATATACGCAATTAAAATGACACAATTGCGGAGGTACCTGGATTAAAGTAGTAATGCCATTATTTTTGTGTTCCAATTTACGTGAAGGTGATCCTTCTTTTGACTCTTTATATTTTTTAACTGAATATAGAGCTGGCTTGGTATGTGGCAGTTTTGTGACTTTTTTGCAGGAATCTGCCATTATAATATGCAAAATTTGAGGAACTATTGTTCCCTTCTCATTTGTTGTCAGCCGTGGCTCAGTGGGTAGCACTCTCGTCTCTAAGTCTGAAGGTTGTGTGTTCAAATCCCACTCCAGAGACTTGAGCACAAAATCAAGGCTGACACTTCAATGCTGTACTGAGAGTGCTGCACTGTCGGATGAGACATTAAACCAATACTCCCTCAGGCGGATGTAAAAGATCCCATGGCACTATTCGAAGAACAGCAGGGGTGGTCTCCCCAGTGTTCTGGCCAACGTGTAACACTCAACCAAAATCACAAAAAATAGTGATCTGGACATTATCACATTGCTGTTTTGGGAGCTTGCTGTGCGCAAATTGCCTGCCGCATTCCCTACATTGCAATAGTGACTACACTCCAAAAAGTACTTAATTGGCTGTAAAGTTCTGATGTTGCGAAAGGCGCTATATAAATGCAAGTTCTGTTGCTTTTATCGTTTCTAGTCTCAAGAATCCAGGTGGTGCTTTTACTGCAGCTGTGCAGAATGGTTATGAGCCACAGCAAAGCTTTGAATCTTTGCTTGTTCTAATTGGATTTGAAGTTAGACATAAGTTGCCTGTGTCTCTGAGCTTTCTTGTGTCCCCTGTATTTCTTTCTTCCTGTATTCTGTCTCTTCACTCCCTAATTTCAGAGCCACTCAACACTTTGGTGTAGCAAAGGTTTGAATCTTTGAAGCCCCATTGTTTTTACGTGCTCCCTATAAAAAGTCAAACTGCAGCCTCATTTGTAGTATGTGGTGATCACATCAACGATATATCTGACGGGTACCGGTGACACTCTAAAAGTAGTCTAGTGACACAGCATGATGACCAAAGATGGTGGAAACCGAGTAGCTTCCATGAACCTCCCTCAGCTTGATTTCCCAATCTTGAACAAGGGGCTGTAGATGGTGCTGAAAATGAGGAACTTTCTCTTCAGAGAAGTAGGGAAAACCTCTCTGGGCCACATTCTTCATATTCCAGTCAGCACCTCGTTTAAAAAAGGAGGCAGACAAAAAGCAGGAAACTATAGACCAGTTAGCCTAACATCTGTCATTGGGAAAATGCTGGGGTCCATTATTAAGGAAGCAGTAGTGGGACATTTGGAAAAACATAATTCAATCATGGTTTTATGAAAGAGAAATCATGTTTGTCAAATTTGCTGGAGTTCTTTGAGGATGTAATGAGCAGGGGTGGATAAGGAGGAACCAGTGGATGTGGTGTATTTGGATTTCCAGAAGGCATTCGATAAGGTGCCACATAAAAGGTTACTGCACGGAGCTGGGGGTAATATATTAGCATGGATAGAGGATTGGCTCACTAACAAAAAGAGAGAGTCGGGATAAATGGGTCATTTTCTGGTTGACAAACAGTAACTAGTGGAGTGCCGCAGTGATCGGTGCTGGGGCCTCAACTATTTACAATCTATATTAATGACTTGGATGAAGGGACCGAGTGTAATGTAGCCAAGTTTACTGATGATACAAAGATGGGTGGGAAAGCAAATTTTGAGGAGGACACACACAATCTGTAAAGGGATACAGATAGGCTAAGTGAGTGGGCAAATATTTGGCAGATGGAGTATAATGTGGGAAAATGTGAGGTTATCTACTTTTTGCAGAAAAAAATAGAAAAGCAAATTATAATTTAAATGGAGAAAAACTGCAAAGTGCTGCAGTACAGAGGAACCTGGGGGCCCTTGTGCATGAAACACAAAAGTTAGTACGCAGGTACAGCAAGTAATCAGGAAGGCAAATGGAATGTTGGCCTTTATTGCAAGGGGGGATAGAGTATAAAAGCAGAGAATTCATGCTACAACTGTACAGGGTATTGGCGAGGCCACACCTCGAGTACTGCGTACAGTTTTGGTCTCCGTATTTAAGGAAGGATATAATTGGAGGCTATTCAGAGAAGGTTCACTAGGTTGATTCTGGAGATGAGGGGGTTGACTTATGAAGATAGGTTGAGTAGATTGGGCCTATACACATTGGAAGTAATCTTATTGAAATTTATGAAATAATGAAGGGGGCTTGACAAGGTGGATGCAGAGAGGATATTTCCACTCATCGGGGAAACTAACACTAGGGGACATAGTCTCGGAATAAGGGGCCGCCCATTTAAAACGGAGATGAGGAGGAATTTCTTCTTTGAGGGTTGTAAATCTATGCCCCAGAGAGCAGTGGAGGCTGGATCATTGAATATATTTAAGGCAGAGATAGACAGATTTTTGAGCGATAAGGGGTTATGGGGAGCGGGCAGGGAAGTGGAGCTGAGTCCATGATTAGATCAGCCATGATCTCATTAAATGGCGGAGCAGGCTCGAGGGGCCAGGTGGCCTACTCCTCCTATTTCTTATCATCTTGCGTAACATTGAGTAAGATCTGGAAGCAGGCTACCCACCTTCTCCTCTGCAAGTGGTGCCGGGGGAGGGAGATGTTTTGCCTGGCAAATTCACAAAGTAAATTCACAAAGTAAATCCCAAAGATATCATCCCATTTCTATTTAATAAACTGTATCTTTTTATATATACCAAATCTTATTTTGATTTTTTGTTGTTGTTTATTATCCCAGAGCTGTGACCTGTGGTCGCTGGGTGTAATTATTTACGTCATGCTATGTGGATATCCACCGTTTTATTCCAAGCACCACAGCCGGACAATCCCGAAGGACATGCGAAAAAAGATCATGACGGGAAGTTTTGAATTCCCAGAGGAAGAGTGGAGTCAGATATCTGAGATGGCAAAGGACATTGTGAGAAAGTGAGTTGAGAAGCTGCTGTGGGAACATTGTGGAAAAATTCATAAGATTTGTATCAACTGGCCATCAAGACGAGATATTGGTGGGCCTTGCATTCAGCAAACCGTTTTGTTGTGGGGTGAATAAAAATGCAGTCTAAGTGGATACCACACTCTTGGTGCTCAGATGTTTTCTGGTTGGAATTAGCAACCTGATTGTATGTAGGAGTTCTTTCTCCGTTAACAGATAGAAATAGTATGTGGGCTTCTTTCTTTTCCAAACTCCAGTTTGAGTATATTGTTCTCTTCCGCAGATTGCTGAAGGTAAAGCCGGAGGAGCGACTCAATATTGAAGGGGTGCTGGATCATCCCTGGCTGAACTCCACAGAGGCTTTAGATAACATCCTCCCATCTTCCCAAATGATGATGGATAAGGTGAATCCTCTGTAACTATTGCTGACTTGGTCACAAGTGGCCAGCACCTTTTTACGTAATTACAGTGACTCCTGCTGTCTATAGAATTACTTTCCTTATGATGTACTGTGCAAGGGTTAGTATTTTTCTTGCAGCATTAAAACTAAGCTGGTTCAAATGGCAACTCCTGACCTTGTGAAACACTTCTTTTTAAGAATTGATTAAATCCTAAGGATTTAGAATAATGCATTAGCTTGGCAATTTTCAGACTTTTCTTGTGTGTTTGTGAAGTTCTATATCAAAGAAATTGATTCAGAGAAGATCTTTGTTATTCCTTGTTGAAGTATAGACTGAGCTTCATACGGAGCCTGAGATGCTTCAGCCCTAGATTAGCCGAAGCTCTCTGTGCTTGCCGCCATGGTTGCTGCTGTATGTGTTTGCAGGGTGGGATAGTCCCTCTGCTGGTGATTTGTTGCCTTGTAGCACAGCCTGTACTGATGGTGAATCTGTGTATCGCAGGCAATGGTTGCTGGGATCCAGCAGGCCCATGCAGAACAGCTGGCCAGTATGAGAATTCAGGATCTGAAAGTGAGCCTTAAACCTCTAAACTCTGTTAATAACCCAATTCTTCGCAAGAGGAAACTACTTGGGTAAGTGTGTCGTACTGAATGTAATGTATTCAGCTCGGACATGTGCAGCATTGAAAGATATTAATCTATAGTGGAATTTGTGTTTGGCAAGATGATGAGCGCTGTGCGGCTACTGTATTACTTCTATTTGCAGAGTTCGACAATGAAGGCTGCCATCTGTCCTTTTACCGCACCAAGGGTCCTAGAGTTGTACAATGAAATTAAGCACAGAGGAGCAAATAAGTTGGGATAATATTTTAAGTAACTCCAATTTGAGCTCTCCTTGTCAGAGGGTAAGAGCCATGGATACCAGGAAGATCCCAGTTGTAATCATCGTCCCCCTGTGCTAATTTAATTGATTTCAGTTGGGGACCACAATTTGCCTCAGTGCCCTGAGATTGGTGGTGGTGGGTGGGACGAAATCAACTTGGGTTCCTGCTCTGGACACTATCCAGCAGCCCCACTGGAAAATCTGCATTTATCAGGTCGGGGCAAGATGTGTTGGGCCAGGATCTGGTGGCTGTGCTATCTTTCACATTTCAATACCCTGCCAATACTCATGTATGCACTCTTGCCCATGAAGAATGGTGAGGCAGTACTGATTAAACTGTACCAAAGCAAAATTCAGCATCTTTAGGAGAGGAGAAATTGGTGGCAAATTCCTACTTTACTTGTTCCTCTGTGCTGAAACTTGATTAAATAACTTGATCTCGATGTGCCTAGACAGTTACTGTATTTCTTTCTCTTGCCACCCAAGCTGTTCATTCTTTATCCCACCCAGTATAGTTTTTTTTCCAGTTTACAGTCTGATCCCAATGAGACAGAATTAGTTTGTGAAGAAATATTCTGCTTGGAATTCTGTAGAACACACGTAATGGAAAAGGACCATTTTTTAAATCTTAAGAGTAGCCAATTAATGGTTCACCCCTCAGTCAATCCTAATTGGAAACCATTTAACAAAACCTTACTCTGCTAAAAGTAATCATATTTTTCGACATCTGAAGATGACATTTTTACCAGTGCATTAACCACGCAGACCATCCCAAATTGGATCAGTGGGAGATATTTAATATTTGTTTCAGAAATTGTACAGAATGGGGAGTGAATAAGAGGTGGTTTGGTTAGCTCACATTCTTTGCTGGGATCAGGATTATATGTGGGTTTATATCTGGAGTCCACTAAAATATTGATGCAATTTCTCACTGTACAACTGAGCTTCCCCCGATGCACTGAAAAATATCTCACTAAGCTATACAGACCAGGAGTTTACAGATTTGATCGTGTCTGTGCTAAATTAGTTTATCTCGGACAGGGCAACAGCTGGGGTGCTACGATTAGCCTCAGCATCCATTGGGTAAGAAGATATAAATCAACCAATGTTCATGCTCCTGGTCACCATCGAGTTGTACCTGCTGGATAGTATACACTTTTGGATGGGCAGGTAGAGGCAGGATTGGGCGTGGCTGTGATGCCCTTTGTGGTCAAATAGTTTGCTGACTCTCACCTTCTAGGCTTGCTCATGAAGAACGGGCCCATGGAATCACACATTCATGCATACATTCAGGAAAGAAGAGGATAAAATTGAAAACAAAAGCCTAAATGGATTTGAATTTATCGTATTAATTTGTTCTTTTGTTGGCAAATTTGCTTCTTGTTATTGGCAAATTTTCTAATTGTTGGGTTATTAGTGATATTCTGTAAAGTATGAATTGAGTTTTTAAGTCCGCCCTGATTTTGTTCATTGTCCCATCTGAATGCCTAGGGGCCTAAAGCACAAATCTCTGATACTGTACTATATTGAGTGTATGTAGGATAACATTATAAGCCCATACGTGCGTTGGGATGTTTCTTTCCTAAGTTAAAGGCGCTATATAAATCCAAGATGTTATTAAAAATCAAGGAGTTTATATGACAAACTGCAAGAATAAAGCCATCTATGATTGCCACATTAAAAAGGCATGTTACAAACCTGAAGCCATCACTAGATCGTTTTGATTCCATTCAATATATACAAGGTTTATGGCAATACATAGAGGAACAAATAGTTTAGGTCATTAAGGCTGGGGAATCCAGCTAAAGAATTTAGCAGGGAGGTAGAGGGAGCATGAGGCAGCACTGTTCTTGCTGGCTGCATAAGTTGCAGCACACATTTGTTGACTATGTCCAAGATAGGCAGATGCAAACATTTAAAGCAAGTGCAACCACTTAAGTTTAAAAAGCTGCAACTTGCATATATTTAGTATGTATTAGAAAGACTCCTTCATACACCAATCAGGAAGGAAAGAGAATATGTGTTACTGTTTTTCGTGAAAGTTGAAACTGCAGACTGTTTTATAACCAGTGGTGTTTTAAAGAAAAAATGTTGTTTGCTATGTTGCTACAATGACTCCCACTTCTAATAATCTATTAATTTCCACATTCAAATGTTCGGTGTTTCATTACATTGAAAGCTGGTAGTCGCAAACTTAAAAGCCTTTTGGGATATCTAGACAATTCTTTTTTTAATCCTACCTGTCCTGAAGGCTCAGACTCGTGTTGGGGTATGGTTCCAAGGGTAGCGGTTGCCCCCGGTACCTCTTCCAAGTGTCCATTCTTCATGTGTGAGCCTGGACAGCAATGTCGGCAGTCAATTTGACCATGGGGGCAGGAGGAAGGATCACAGCCATGCCCATTCCTTTCTCCTTCAGGCATTCACACTTAAAGCACTAGAGGAAACCCTGGCTGATATTTCCCCCCCGCCCCCTCTCTAGCCTGGGACTGAAGCCATTAGCTCCTGCCCCTGGCAAGGAGCTAACTCAACACAGACCAAGAATGAACTTGAGAGCTTCCTGGTCTGTATGGCTCAGTACCTCACTGTACACTGAGAGCTTGCCGATGACTTGCTACAAAGCTTTGGTTATAGCAGGGATTGATTTGAAATGGACTTCAATCCAAGAGGACTCTTTCTAAAACTTGTTTCAATCCATGTGGTCAAATTTTTCGCCAATACTGCAACAGTTGAATCCTCCTTAAAGGGAAACTGTGTTCATTTGAATTGCCATGCAGTCCTAAGCGTTATAAAGAATGGTGCACGTGGTTTCTTGCTCCTCCTCTCTTTACTCAGTTTCATGGTTTTAAAATTTGCTTATCGTATCTTGTTGCCATTTTCAGCAGTGATCTGAATGGAGGAGTAAAATTCACTCTAGGCTTGTTGAATTCCTAGATAGTGCCGTCATTTCAGTTATTGACATGGAACGTCATGATGTCACAGCACAGGAGAGGCTGCACAAAACGACAATCCTGGTTCTCCGTCTGACTAGCGGGTTTAAAGCATAAAATAAGATCCAGGCAAGACTGAGATGCTAGTAAGTGTACAGAAAAAAAATGCTATCAATAGAAGTGTAGAGCCAGAAATAATCTCTTAAGAGCTGGAGTTCTGGCTTTCTTTGGCAAGCCTTGTATAACAAGTGAGTACCGGAGCTGTAGAACTCTTCGAAGAAGTCCTTGTTGGACTGCTGCTGGGCTAAACAACGTATGGGCTTAGTATGTTCACTTCAAATGTGTTGATCAATGCATAGGGTTTAATGAAGAATCAGCTGTGGTTACACCGGTGAAGAGGAATATTTGAACTGCAGATTTTGAAATGAAATCTTATCAAGAGGAGGATGTCCTTTTTATCACATTTAGGATTATACAATGATTCAAGTGAAGACTGTTCCCCTTTAAGAAGATTAAAAAAATAACATTTCCCTAAATGTTCCCCATTGTTGTTTTTCTCATATGGCTGTTTGCCTCCAGATAGCCTCCTTCAGCCAGCAGGTGAGGCAGGCAATCCAGACGTCGGACTTCTCCAATGACCATCACCAGTGCCACAGCTCGATCGCCTGATAGATGGCACACTTGTAGTGGGGGCGAGATGGGTAATGTCAGTTTTCCCGTCGCTCTTCTCGTGTTTTTTTTTAATTGCTTTTCATTTTTATTAATTCTTTCTACCTTTTCTTCCTTTTTTTTGTTTTTTTGTTTTAAGAAAAATAAGCCTGTTTAATGTCTTAGCCCACTAAATGTGTCTCAGATTTGGCTGGCTAATTGCGCCTGTTCATGCAGGGACTTCCCCCCCCATAATAGATTGTCATTTTGTTACAGCACGAGGCCCAAGGACGGTGTCTATATTCATGATCCGGAGAACGAGGCAGAGGATGCCAACGTCGCTCTGGAGAAACTGCGGGATGTCATCGCGCAGTGTATTCTACCGCAGGCTGGTAAGGCAGCTGATGCGGACTTGGGGCGGTTGAGAGAAATGGAGTTCTTTATTCCAGTTTAAGGAATGAAAAATAATAAGTCATGCAAGAATGTGCATGTATAAGAATGCGATGTACCTGAAATCTGCCAACATGTTCTGGTTTTCTGTAGGTGACATGATGGCTGGGTACTTTGGAGAACTGCTAGACTACATCACTGCGTGATGGAATATGGGTTGATGCCTGCACTTTCCCCTCCAAATGCTAAGTTGATTGCAGCTATGTTGAGCGGAGGCCAGGCATTCTTTGTCTTTCCGCCCCCCCCCCAGCAAGAAAGCACAGTGCAATTTGACTAGTGATATCCTCCCCACCCTCTAGATGAGCACCAAGGTCAGAAATGGGGGATGCACTCTATTGCTACTTGGAATAAAAGCTGGGCAAGTCTGAAAGAGCTGGGAATCCCTTGCCCTGCTAGTAGTAAGCTGAGTATGCCTGGTGGTCAGAGTTAGTGGGCTGGTAATAAAGATTTCTATTTATATGGCACTTTTCACAGAACATCCCAAAGCGCTTCCCAGATAATGAAGGGTCGTCTATTGTTTCCGTAGGCAACTGCTGCAGCCAGTATGAACACAGTGAGGTCCCACAAACAGCAAAGAGATGAACGATTAATTAATTTGTTTTGGTGGTTTTGATTGAAGGTTGAATATTGACCAGGACACTGGAGATCTCCCTGCTCTTATTCCAATAAAAAAGTACCATGGGATCTTTTACATCGAGTAAGACCAATCATGACTTCGATAACCTCCAGAATCCCCACCTAGAAGGGCTGGAGGTGAGTGTAGGACCAGAGCACGTGCTGAAGAGTGGTTTATATGGCCACGGTCCTACCAGCGCTTAATCTGACCACATTAGATGAAATCTATGGAATGAGGGATGTGTGGTGGAGAACTTTGACTTGGCTCTCCCTCCGTCTGCTGCAAATGGAGGTTGAGAGAACCAGATGCAGTGCTGCCCGGTCATCAAAATCCATTGCGCGACCTTGGACAACGTGAATCATTTTCCATACCGCGGGAACCTACTATCAGCAAGGGCAGACATCAATGACGAGGTCCAACACTGCCTCCAGTGTACTAGCGCAGCCTTCGGTCGCCTGAGGAAAAGTGTTTGAAGACCAGGACCTCAAATGTGGTACCAAGCTTATGGTCTACATGGCAGTAGTGATACCCACCCTCCTATATGGCTCAGAGACGTGGACTATATACAATAGACACCTCAAAGTGCTGGAGAAGTACCACCAACGCTGCCTCCGCAAGATCCTGCAAATCCACTGGGAGGATAGATGCACCAACGTCAGTGTTCTCGATCAGGCCAACATCCCCAGCATCGAAGCACTGACCACACTCGACCTGCTCTGTTGGGTGGGCCACATAATCCGCATGCCCGACACGAGACACCCAAAGCAAGCACTCTGCTCTGCACTCCTACACAGCAAGCGAACCCCAGGTGGGCAGAGGAAACATTTCAAGGACACCCTCAAAGCCACCTTGATAAAGTGCAACATCCCCACCGGCACCTGGGAATCCCTGGCCCAAGACCGCCCAAAATGGAGGAAGAGCATCCGAGAGGGCACTGAGCACCTCTAGCCTCGTCGCCGAGCGCATGCAGAAATCAAGAGCAGACAGCGGAAGGAGCATGCGACAAACCAGACTCCCCACCCAACCTTTCCTTCAACCACTGTCTGTCCCACCTGTGACAGAGACTGTAATTCCCGTACTGGACTGCACAGCCACCTGAGAGCTCACTTTTAGAGTGGAAGTAAGTCTTCCTCAATTCCGAGGGACTGCCTATGATGATGATGATGCCTCTATTGCTTCCTGGGGATAGGCAATGCTTCCAGGATATTCAAAAGCTGTGTCTTCTGATGGTGGCAGTATTGCCTGAAGACTGCTTGAATGCAAGTTGGCAGTTCTTGGCACTAACTATTATTGTTTCTCCCTTGCTCCCCACCAATCTAGAGCAGCATTTAGGAATTTGACATGAATGCAGTCCACACTCGATGCCCTACCATTAGCCAGGCGATGCAATGTGAAATCCATTTCCTCCCAGAAAACTGTTGGTACTCATCTGTCTGCACCAGTACATTGAAGTGGTGGAAGGGAGATTTGCCTTTCATAGAAGCTGCTCTTATTGCAGGAGACCTTTCTAGTGCTGCTGATTCCCTACACGGGGGTCTCGTCCATCCAATAGTAGCCCCAAAGTAAACTGGCCAGATTCGCTGAAGCCAGCCACCAGTTGAAAGAAAAGTGTTGTCTTTTCTGTTTCGTAAGTAATTTTGATTTGCCACATTTCTGTAGCAGCTTTAGGAGTTGATCCAGCAGAGGTTTGTCCAGTGCCAGGTTTGTCCATCCTCCCAGCTGAGAGGAAAAATTAGCTTGGGGACAGAATGAGGATCGAATGAAAATTACAATGTGATATTGTCATGTGCAGTGGTTCTATGTTGAAATTCCTTGTTTTGGTAGGAGAGAATGAAGATGAGAAGTTGAACGAGGTGATGCAGGAGGCTTGGAAGTACAATAAAGACTGTAAATTTCTGCGGGACACGCTGCAGAGCCTCAGCTGGAATGGTGAGAGAACAGCTGCTGGATGTTTTGCAAATAGATTTTTACCAAGCCTGTGCAAAAATCTACCTCTACTCTTTTTTCGAGAGGGGTTGAGGTGGGGGTAGAGGGGAGGGGAATCTTCATCCTCCAGTATGTCAATATCATCCTGCCAGTCTCTCTGGATGGGAGGGAAATTACCCAATACATCTACAGGACGTTTCCAGTTGCTGTGAACATAATTGCAACATCTAACGGTTGTACCCACTGCATTCTGCCTTGGAGTACCTTTGTGTGTGTGTGTGTGTGTGTGTGTTGGGGTGGGGGGAGGGGAGTTGAAGCGGATGTATCTTTGTGATAAAAGGCTGACTTGCCTGAGACTCCTTTTGTTTCCAACAAATCCTGATTTCAAAGTGCACCCTGAAATATTTACAAAAAATAAACACTTCAACTTAAAAGTGGTAGCAGTATACTAACCTTAACTAGAATGTACATCAGCAGGGAGTGAGTCTTAATAGAGTAACACACTTGAAGGACCGGAAAACATCCAACTACAGGAAAGAACCCCAAGAAGCTTGACCATCCAAATCTGATTAATGTATTAGAGCCTTTAGATGTGCTCCCCAACATGATGGCTAACACGTTTTATATTTAATTGTCCATTTCTCCATTCACTGGTTTTCTTATCTTTAATTGTTGCTTTTATACCCAATTTTTTCCACGTAGCCCCTGTATTACATGGCAGGAAAGGGCCGTCTTACTATTAGGACAATAGACCACAGCAGAGGAGGGTTAATTGGCTGCTTAGGAAAGCTTTCCCATTCTTCTTCGTAGACCATCAGTGGTAAAGGAGATGAGGCTGTCTGTACAAGTGACACTTTGAGGAGTTAGGAGGAGGTGCAGTTGAGCAGCCTGTGGGATGAATCTCCTTCTTATTCTTTTCCTCTCCCTTCCTGCAGGGAAGCGATTGATCCCTGCTCCCCCTCTCCGTGACAGCACAGCTGAGATCAGTAACTCGTGGAAAATCATGGGCAAGAATGCATGTCCAACTAACAACAACTTGCATTTACATAGCATCTTCAGTGCAGAAAACTTGCCAAGGTACATTGCAAAGGGGAGGGGAGAGAATAAATTAATTATAAATCTGAATAAAAGAGCATAGTTGGTAAAATATTTTGGAGAGGTGGTGGAAAAGATGGGATTTGAGAAGGTTTTTAAAGGTGGAGAGAGAGGGATTTAGGGAAGATATTTTAGAGAGTAAGGCCGAGGAAACCAAAGGTTCCGAGGCCGAATGACGGCGTGAAGGGAAGCGAGCTGCACAAAAGACCAGAATTGGGGAGCCAGGATGGAATGCATGACTGGAAGGGGTTACAGAGCTGGGTGGGATTGAGGCCCAAGAGGAATTTGAAGGTGAGGACAAGGACTTTAAAATTGATGCATTGATGGACAGGGAGCAAGTGTAGGTCAGTGAGGACAGGAGTAAATGTGAACAAGGCACAGTGCAGGACAGGATATGGGCAATATAAACAGAAAATGCTGGAAATACTCAGCAGGTCAGGCAGCATCAGTGGAGCAAGAAACAGAGTTAACGTTTCAGGTCAGTGACACCAACCTGAAACTTCAACTCTCTTTCTCTCTCCACAGATGCTGCCTGACCTGAGTATTTCCAGCATTTTCTGTTTATATTTCAGATTTCTAGCATCTGCAATATTTTACCTTTGTACAGGATATGGGCAGCTGACTTGGAAAAAGTAGCATTTTCTGGAGGATGGGAGGCCGACAAGGAGGATTTTGCAGAAATCGAGTCTAGAGGTGACTGGGTTTCAGCGGAGATGGGGGTGAGGAAGTGACTTGACATGAGCAATGTTGCAGGGAATGAAATTAAGTGGTCTTGGTGATGGGTTGGTTGTGGGATTTGAGGCTCAGCTCTGGGTCCAACAGGACACCAGGGTTTTGCTCTGTCTGGTTCAGCCTGAGCAAGTGTGGCCAAGAAAGGGGGGCTTTGTGGGATTAAAGTTTGCATATGAAAAGATAATTGACATCTGATTTGGATTGCTTGTTCATGCCAGCCTGAATCCGCTTTGCAACCCTGGAAAACTGGAGGTTTCAGTTGACAAGTTATGGATGAGCTCCCCCAATGATTCAATTGGTAAGTGTGTTGCTCTGGGGTACTGAGCCGTACAGACAGAGAAGCTCTCTGGTTCGATCCTTAGCCTGTGATAAGTTAACTGATCTCAACTGGAATGCCAGTGTGGGCTACTACAGTTGCCTTCAGTATCATTAAGCATTGGGGGTGGGGGAGAGAATCAGCCAAGGTTCCCACTCTGGATTGCTAACCCAGTAACCAGTTCTGAAAATTGTGCATGTGTACATCAGGTGAGGACAAGATTGAGCTCTCCACAGCCAAATAATCTTCCGGCATTGCTGTCTGGACTCACGTATGAAGAACGGCCTCTTGGGTGGAGTACTGGAGGAATGTCCGTGCCTATGGAATCATACCCCAGTGTTCGCCAGAGCCTTCTGGAGAGGGAGAAATTTGGGACGTGGATCCTTTTATAAGAATTGTCAAGATGAGGGTTGTGGGTGGGGGGAAATTGCACTTCCCATGTTGTACTACAGTGGAGTTTCAATATATCAAAGCTCGAGGGGATCAGCAAAAACATAAATAGATATTGATTTGTACTCTTGACCCACTCCTGTTCCCCTGAATATTGGAGAACTGGTCTGCCACTTCCCCCATGCTATCAGGCTGCCTGCATTTGCTATAGATACTCTACAGTATCTACATTCCTGAACCTATTCTTATGTCAGTGTTGTGGTAGCCTCCGATTCTGGCTCCAGTGCTGGTATTCTGATTCCCTTCTTGGACTCCCAGCCAGCATGTTAGTTGGCTCAATACGGGGCGTCCACACCATTTCTCTGCTGCTGGGTTTGCCTATTTGACTTTAGTGGGTCCAGCAACATAGGAAATGTCTATTGTCACCACTGCTTCAATCTATCAAAATTTAGTATATCAAGACTCCATTGTAGTAGATTTGAAAAGATCTGCCTATACCTTCCATCTATTTTAGTCTTTTGCTCTCCACGCTGCTTTTAGAATAATTTCTGCAATGTCTTTCCTAATAGGTGTTGCGACTTTCTATTTGTAGTTGCACAACTCCTTTTGACTTGACCCAAATAAACTGCACTTTCCAGAGCCAAGCGCCCCAATGGCTCAGTTGGTTAAAGCAGCAGGTGAAACGAAAAGCCTCGGGTGGATTTCGTTGTGCTCAGTGGTAGGGGCTGCCACAATTGGATTAACACCTCCACGCCACTGGATTAATGAGGGGAAAATCATAAGAACAACGAACAGGAATAGGCCACTCGGCCCTTCGAAACTGCTCTGCCATTCAATAAGATCATTGTTGATCTTCAACCATAACTCCACCTTCCTGTACTATCCCCATATTGCTTGATTCTCTTAATATCCAAAACTCTTATCAATCTCTGTCTTGCATATACTTGACAACAGAGCATCCACAGCCTTCTGGGGTAGAGAATTCCAAATATTCACAACTCTCAAGTGAAGAAATTACTCCTCATCTCCGGTCCTAAATGGCCGACCCCTTATTCTGAGACTGATCCCTGGTTCTAGACTCCCCGATCAGGGGAAATATCCTCCCAGCATCTACCCCGTCAAGCCCTTTAGGAAATGTATATCTTTCAATGAGATCACCACTCATTCTTCTAAATTCGAGGGAATATAGGCCTAGGCTACTCAATCTCTCCTCATAGAATAATCCCCCCCCATCCCAGGAAGAAGTCTGGTGAACCTTCGTTGCACTCCCTCTAAGGCAAGTATATCCTTGTGTAAGGAGACCAAAACTGTACATCAAGGTGTGGACTCACTAAGGCTCTATATAAATTGTAGTAAGACTCCTTTACTCTTGCACCTAATCCTTTTGTAATAAAGCTTAACATACTATTTCCTTTTCTAATTGTTTGCTGTACATGCATGTTAACTTTCAGTGATTTATGTACAAGGACACCCAGGTCCCTCTGAATACCAATATTTTTCCAATCTCTCCATTTAAAAAATATTCTGATTGTAATTTTTTTCTGACAAAGTGGATAACTTTACATTTGTCCACGTTATATTCCATCCACCATGTTCTTGCCCACTCACGTAACCTGTCTATATCCCTTTACAGCCTCTTTGTGTCCTCACAACTTACTTTCCCATTGTCAGCAAACTTGAATACATTACACTCAGTTCCCTCATCTCAGTCATTAATAGCGATTGTAAATAGCTGATGCCCAAGCACTGATCCTTGAGGTACCCCACTAGTTACAGCCTGCCAACCTGAAATTGGCCCGTTTATTCCCAATATGTTTTCTGTCCGTTAACCAATCCTCAATCCATGCTCATATATTACGCCCAATCACATGAGCCCTAATTTTGTGTAATAACTTCTTGTGTGGCACCTTATTGAATGCTTTCTGAAACTCCAAATACACTGCATCCATTGGTTTTCCCCTTGTCTACCCTAGTTCCAACTTGTCCAACACAATTTCCCTTTCATAAATCCGTGTTAACTGCACAATCATATTATGATTTTCTAAGTGCCCTGTTACCACAAACCTAATAATAGATTATAGCATTTTCCCTACTTCCCAGGCGCTAACTGGTCTATAGTTCCCTGTTTTCTCTCTCCCTCCTTCCTTGATTGGCGGGGTTACATTTGCTACCTACCAATCCACGGGGACCGTTCTAGACTCGAGGGAATTCTGGAAGATCAAACCAATGCATCTACTTTCTCTGTGGCTACCTCTTAAAACTCTAGGATATAGGCCATCAGGTGATTGGATGGCTTTTTGTCCCATTAATTTCTCCAGTACTAGAAATCAACCAGGGTTTCTGCTCCTGATTGCTAGCCAGCAATCAATTCCTGCTTGACGTGTGCACGTGTAAACTTTGGGTGAAGACAGGATCGGGGTCAAGTAGCCTGCCAATATTCATGGTCTAGGCTCACACGTGAGTAATGGCCACTTGGGTGAGATACTGCAAGGTAGCTGTTGCCTGTGAAGTCATACCACCTTAAGACCTGGATTGGGGAGGGTAAAGAACTTTTCGGAGCCACTCCACTCCGTTCATTACACTGCCATCATTTAGTATGCATTTAGTGGGCCTTAATAAGGAAACCTCTTAATACAAAATTTGATCTGTGTCTTAAAAATCAAATCGTGGGATCCAGATAAGTCAAAAGGATGTGCCATTTAAAAGAAAATATTGTTTTTAATGTTGATGTCTGGTCTTCATCTCTCAGCAACGCTTCCTTCACCCGACCCAAAAGGATTCAGATGTTTTTTGAAGTGCTAGTCCGATGTACGGAAGTGGGGCAAAGGAAAGTTCTGTCTCGTATGCCACACTTTTTATTCCAATTTGGTCTCATTCCTATTTGTAAAGCTGGTCTCTTGGTTCATTAAAATTTGACAGTGACCTCTCTGCTTTATACAAGTCTTGTTAGATTTACTTTGTATAAATTTTAAACATACATCAGGAAGGACTGATTGGACACTGCTGTCTCTCTTGCCTTTCCCCCCCCCCCCCCCCCCATTAAATGAAACTGAGGAAACAGTGCTCCCTGAGTGAGATTTCCTTTGTTTTATTTAGGCACTTTTTAAACATTAGACCCTTGTACAGAACGGCATATCATTTCACGGTAATACAGCCTCTGTCACAGGTGGGGCAGACGGTGGTTGGAGGAATGGGTGGGTGGGTTGCTGCACGCTCCTTCCGCTGTCAACGCTTTGCTTCAGCTTGCTCTCGGCGAAGAGACTCTAGGTGTTCAGTGCCTTCCCAGATGCTTTTCCTCCATGTTGGGCGGTCTTGAGCCAGGGATTCCCAGGTGATGGCGGGGATGTTACATTTTTTTCAAGGAGGCTTTGAGGGTGTCCTTGAAGCGTTTCCTCTGCCCACCTAGGGCTCGCTTGCCGTGTCGGAGCTCCAAGTAGAGCACTTGTTTTGGGAGTCTTGGGTCAGGCATGCGGACAATGTAGCCAATCCAGCGGAGCTGGGTATATTGGCCTGAGCGAGGACACTGACATTGGCGTGCCTATCCTGCCAATGGATTTGCAGGATCTTGCAGAGGCAGCATTGGTGGTACTTCTCCAGTGTTTTGAGGTGCCTGCTGTACATAGTCCATGACACTCAGCCATATAGGAGGGCGGGTATCACTACTGCTCTGTAGACCATGAGCTTGGTGTCGGGTTTGAGGTCCTGGTCTTCAAACACACTCTTCCTCAAGCAACCGAAGCCTGCACTGGCACACTGAAGGCGGTGTTGGACCTTGTCGTCAATGTCTTCCCTTGTTGATAGTAGGCTCCCAAGGTATGGAAAATGGTCCATGTTGTCCAAGGCCTCGTTGTGGATTTTGATAACCGGGGGGCAGTGCTGTGTGGCGGGAGCAGGTTGGTAGAGGACCTTTGTCTTGGGGATGCTTAATGTAAGGCCCATGCTCTCATACACCTCGGTGAAGGTGTTGACGATGGCTTGGAGTTCAGCCTCCAAGTGTGCGCAGACGCAGGCATCGTCAGTATACTGTAATTCAATGATGGCGAATGAGATGACCTTGGATCTGGCCTGGAGGCGGTGGAGATTGAACAGATTCCCGTTTGCCCTGTAATTTAGCTCCACTCCGGCGGGGAGCTTGCCGAGGGTGAGATGGAGCATTGCAGCAAGGAAGATCAAGAAGAGCGTTGGTGCGATGACACAGCCTTGCTTGACCCCGGTCCGAGCGTGGAATTGGTCTGTGGTAGATCCGTTTGTCAGGATCATGGCTTGCATGTCATCATGGAGCAGGTGGAGAATGGTGACAAACTTCAGGGCAGACGAATCTGAGGAGGACGCTCCATAATCCCTCACGGTTGACCGTGTCGAAGGCTCTTGTGAGGTCGAAGAAGGCCATGTACAAGGTTTGGTGCTGTTCCCTGCATGTTTCTCCAATCTGCCGCGCAGTGAAGATCATGTCCATTGTGCCCCTTACTGGGCGGAATCCGCATTGCGACTCTGGGAGGAGTTCTTTAGCCACAGGATGAAGGCGATTCAGGAGGACTTGACACCTTTCCTGAAGATGATCATGATTCCAGCGTCTGAGATCTCCTGGCATGATCTCCTCCTTCCAGATGAGAGATGAGATCTTGGATCTGCGCCTGTAGTGCTTCTCCGCCATGTTTTCGTGCTTCAGCTGGAATTCCATCTGCTCCTGATGATTTGTTCTTCAGTTGTCTGGTGGCCTTATCAACCTCATGCCAGGCTGGGGTTGTGCTGAGATGGTGGCGGGTGGCATGCTGTGGGATGGAGTCGAGGACACTCTCGTTGAAGACACCGTCTCAGTTGTGAAGATCCTCGAAGTGCTCCTTCCAACGGACACTGACTGCCTCTCTGACCTTGATGTGCACCTCTCCATTCTTGGCCAGTAGTGGGGTAGGGCCTTGGGTGCTTGGCCATAGGTCGTCTTGATTGCGCTGAAGAATCCTCGCACATCGTGGTTGTCAGCTCGCTGCTGGATTTCTTGAGCTTTCTCCACCCACCATCTGTTCTTTAGGTCGCGGGTTTTCTGTTGGACTTCGGCCTTCAGATGCCTGTAGAGCTGTTTTCTTGCCCTCGAGTTGTGTTGCTGCTTCAAGTCCAAGAATGCCTTGCGCTTGCGGCATTTTAGCTCCTGGATCTCCTGATCGTTCTCGTCGAACAAGCCTTGGTGTTTCCTGACTGAGTGTCTCTTCACAGGTGCTGATTATGGAAGCCTACAGAGTCTGTAGGTCCCGCATTGGACTCTTCAGTCACCTGAGAACTCACTTCTAGTGTGGAAGCAAGTCATCCTCGACTCCGAGGGACTGCCTATGATGATGAATATTGTCGACTTTTTCTCCTCTTGTGCTCCATTTTCGAGGTCCCTCTGCACTATTCCACAGCTGAGAATGAGGACAGATAAATATGACTCACTCCCAGGCTTCTCATGGTTGATTCTGAGCTTGCCAATAGGAGGAGCATGAGACCATCTCAGAGTAATGTGTACAGGCTTTCTTTATTCTCCCCACTCCCAAACAAAAGCACCAATTAACTATGGTCAAGATTGGGAGTGTGCATGTTGCAGACCCTGTGCACTTTTTATTTAGAGTATAGGAATTTGCCTTGGACAAGAGCCTAAATGATATATTAAGATATTTCTGGTGAATAGATTTGAATGCGTACTAATCGAAAGAAAATGATTTGCAATAATATACTGACGAGTTACTTTAAAATGCTGTCACTGTTATGCAGATAAGCATCGTGACCATTTTGTGCACAGCCAGATCCCAAAACAGCAATGAGGTGAATCTGGTTTTTTGGTCGTGGTGAATCAAGGAGGAATGTTGGGCAGGATATAAAAAGAACTCTTTGCTGTGTTTGAATAATGCCATGAAATGCTTTAATGGCCACTGGAACCAACAGATCCTGCCTCAATTTAGTATCTCATTCGAAAGATAGCATCTTTGACAATGCAGTTCTCCCTCAGTACTGCACTGGAAGATCAGCCTACCTTACGTGCTCACATCCTGAAGTGGGTCTTAAACACATAATCTGGTGGCTCTGTTATGAGAGTGCTACCAGTTGAGCTAAGCTGACATGCATGCACAGGTCTGTACACCCATGAACTAAGGAGAGAAAAAGTTAAGAGCTACACCGTGAAATAGGGTGAGAGGAGGACTGGGCTGTAGTGCCTTCCTCTGTCAGCCTGCTCAAGTTCACTATTGAGCATCATGCATGAAGCATGGCCACTTTAAGTGAAGTTCAGATGAAACTATAATTACAGCACAAGTCAGTGCTTTCAAAAAGAGATGCGGCTTTAAAGAAAATCTTGTGTCCATTTTGCACTTGAATACAGAATGCTGCTGTATTTTAGTGGAGGGTCATCAGTTATGTTCAGGGAATGTATTGCATTCCTTTCTGCCTGTCTGTCCTTAAACACTGCTTTTGCCTTTGGTAGCTTTCAGATTAATTGAACAGGGCAGTATCAGCTGGACACCTAATTGGCTAATGGTTAGAAAACAGAGGTGTGTTTTTTTTGGATTGGCGGGAGATATACAGTGGCGTTCCCCGGGGTTCAGTACTAGGGCCACAGATGTTATTGATATATATTAATGACTTGGGACACAATTTAGAAATATGCAGATGACACGAAACTTGGAAATGTAGCGAACCGTAAGCAAGATAGTAATAATCTTCAAGAGGACAAACAGGCTGGTGGAATGAGTGGACACATGGCAGATGAAATTCAATGCAGAAAAGTGTGAGGTGATACATTTTGGTAGGAAGAATGAGAGACAATACAAGTTAATTGGTATAATTTTAAAGGATGTGCAATAACAGAGAACAAGGCTGTTTGTGCACAAATATTTGAAGGTGCCAGGACAGGTTAACAAAGCAGCTAATAGAACATATAGAATCCTGTGCTTTATAAATAGAGACATAGAGTACAGAAGCCAGGCTAAACCTATACAAAGCACAAGTTCGGCCCCAGCTGGAGTATTGTGTCCAATTCTGGGTACCACATTTTAGGAAGGACGTGAAGGCTTTGGAGAGGGTACCGTCGAGATTTACGCGAATGATTCCACGGATGAGGGATTACAGTTACATGGATAGACTGAAGAAGCTGGGTGGTTGTTCTTTGAGCGGAGAAGGCTATGAAGAGATTTGATAGAGGTGTCTAAAATCAGGAAGGGTTTAGATAGGGTAAATAAAGAGAGACTGTTTCCAATGGCTGATGGGTCGATAACCAGAAGGCACAGATTTAAGGTGATTGGCAAAAGAACTAGAGATGATACGAGGGGAAACCTTTCTATGCAACAAATGGTTAGGTTTTGGAATGCATTGCCTGAAAGGGTGGTGGAAACAGATTCAATAGTAGCTTTCAAAAGAGGTTAAATACTTGAAGGAGAAAAAAATTGCAGGGAGATGGGAAAGGAGCAGGGGGAATGGGACTAACTGGATTATTCTTCAAAAGAGCCAGCACAGACTCCATGGGCCAAATGGCGGCCTTCTGTGCAGTGCTATTCTATGATACTGACAAATTACAGTGATTGTGTCACAAATCAGTCCTCCAATTTGTTGGCCAGCATTGTTCACCATGACATTCGCTTCTAGAGATGAAAGGGATTGGACAAAGCTTGCCAGTGGAATCCACCTTTTCACAATGTCGTCAGGTTTAGAGTAATTGTGGAAAAGGACAAGGAAAATCAAATGCAAAAAATTCTCAACTGGAGGGGGATTAATTCCAGTGAGCTGAAAGGGGATCTGGCCCAGGTGGATTGTAACCCAAGATTGGCAGGTAAGACAGTAAATGAGCAGTAAATGGGAAGCCTTCAAGGAGGGGAAAGTTTGGGTGTACAGACTAGATACATTCCCATGAAGGGGAAAGGAAGAACAGCCAAAGCTGGAGCTTCCTGGATGACTAAAGATATGTAGAGATTAAAATGAAACCGAAGAAGAGGGCTTATGATAAATATCAGGTTCATAATACAGTAGAGAACCAAGCTGAATACAAAAGTACAGAGGAGAATGAAAAAGGAAATAAAAGAGGGGCAAAGAGAGTATGAGAATAGATTAGCGGATAACATAAAAGGGAACCCAAAAGCCTTGTGAAACGTATAAATAGTGAAAGGAAGGGTGGGGCCGATTAGGACCAAAAAGGAAATTATCTTGTGGAGGCAGAGGGCATGGCTGAGGTACTAAATGTACTAACTTTGTAGCTATCTTCACTAAAGAGAATGCCGCCAATGTCTCGGTGAAGGAAGAGGTTGTAGAGAAATTGGATAGGATAAAAATAGATAAAGAGGAGCTACTTAAAAGGTTGACGACATTCAAAAAGTAGAGAAGCCACCCAGTCCGGATGGGATGCATCCTAGGTGCTATGGAAGTTTTGGAGACTGGCCATAATATTCCAATCCTCCTTCGATATGGGAGAGGTGCCAGAGGACTGGAAGATTGTTCAAAAAAAGGGTAGAGGGTTAAACCCAACAACTACAGGCCAGTCAGCCTAACCTCTGGTGGGGAAACTTGGAGACAATATTTCGGGACAAAATTAATTGTCACTGAAAAATATGGGTTAATAAATGAAAGTCAGCATGGATTGGTTAAAGGTAAATCGTGTTTGACTGACTTGATTGAGTTCTTTGGAAGTAACACAGAGGGTTGATGAGGGTAGTGTGGTTGATGTTGTACACAGTGTACATAAGCCGATTCAATAGTAACTTGTCAGTGAAAATAGTTTCTCCCTATCTACTCTTATCAAAACCCCTCATAATTTTAAACACCTCTATTAAATCTCCCTTTAACCTTCTCTGTTCTAAGGAGAACAATCTCAGCTTTTCCAGTCTCTCCAGATAACTGAAACCCCTCATTCCTGGTACTGTTCTGGTAAATCTCCTCTGCACCCTCTCCAAGGCCTTGACGTCCTTTCCAAAGTGTGGATCCCAGAACTGGACACATACTCTAATTGAGGTCGAACCAGTGATATATGAAGGTTTAGCAAAACTTCTGTGCTTTTTGTACTGTTTCTATTTATAAAGCCAAGGATCTGTTTTTTAATCAGCTTTTTCAACTTGTCCTGCAACCTTCAAAGATTTGTGTATGTGAACCCCCAGGTCTCTCTTCCGGCGCCCCCTTTAAAATTGAACCATTTTGTTTATTCAGCTTCTCGTCATTTCTCCTTCCAAAATATGTCACTTCGCTCTTCTCTGCATTAAATTTCATCTACCATGTGTCTGCCCATTTCACCAGTCTGGTCTATCTCCAGTAGTTTGTTACTATCCTCCTCACTGTTTACTACATTTTCAAGCTTTGTGCCACACATACTGTAAGCATGCCAACTGGGGGCGAAGAGGTTAGGATAAAGGCTGGAGTTCCATGAATAAATAATAGATTATTATAAATCTATTAAAATAAAGTCTAAAAGAGGCATTTGAGAAATTTAAGGCTAATTATACCAAAGACAATAAGAAGCAAACTAAAATCATAAGGAAGCAAGAAGAGTGTTTAGAAGGGATAAGGGAATGTTTGAAAAAGCACCGATGCTCAGTATGAACTTTAATAGAAAAAACTTTTATACATGTCAAAAGTAGGTGGGTAAGGAAAGGGCCTATACACTAGCTAGTTAAACTTTGAAAGGAATGGAGGAGCTGGGACAAATCCTGAAATGCGGAAGGGTGTTGATAAGTGGGGGGGGGGGGTTAAAAAAAATGAAGCAGGAGTAGGCCATTTGATCCTTCATGGCTGATCTTCTACCTCAACTCCACCATCCCATATCCCTTAATTCCCTTCGTTCTCAAAAATGTATCGACCTCTGTCTTGAATATACTCAACGACTGAGCATCCACAGCTCTCTGGGGTAGAGAATTCCAAAGATTAACAATCTTTCTCCTCATCTCAGTCCTAAACAGCCGAGCCCTTATTCTGAGACTGTGACCCAGTGTTCTAGATTCCCCAGCCAGGGGAAGCATTAACCCTGTCGAGCCCCTTAAGAATTTAATATGTTTTGATATGATGGGAACTAATATCAAAATTTGCTGAAGGTGCCAAATTGAGAAGCATGGCAAACAGAGTTTGAGTGGGTAAATAGTGAAAGCTTATTTCCATTGATTTTTAAATTGGTAACCAGAGGATGAAAATTTAGGAATAGTAGTAGAAGTAAGATGGGGAAATTAGAGGATCTTGGTTTGCATTGAAATGGTCATTTAAAATATGGCGTGCACTACTGCAAGTGGCAGTTAAAGCCAAGTCAGTCCTATTTGATTAGATAAACAAAAAAATATTTTTTGTGGGTGATGCTGGCAAGGCAGCATTGACAGTCCCCACCACTTGTGCTGTCCACACTTATCATGGGCAGCCGCCTATATCCAACAAATAGCGCTAACCATTTGCAAGTCCCATTGACGTCAATTATAAAAGCACAGCTTGTAACGTATTAAGCTCCCTGCTATTTCAGGCCGGTTCCTAGAATCTTCAACCAATTTGCACCTCGTTAATCCCCTGCATTTACTAATTTATGTATATATCATCATAGGCAATCCCTCGAAACGAGGATGACTTGCTTCCACGCCAAAAAGGGATCAATTCATAGGTGTTTCAATGAAGGACCTAATATTCCAGGCCCCGAACTACATGTTGAAGGGTGGAAGATTTTTTTAACGTGTGGTGGCCGTTGCACACCAGCCACCACAGGGGCTTGTCAGAACTAGGTCTTGGTCCAGTGACCAGGATTAACCAAGACGACTGGAGACCAGCTCTGCTGCACGGACCTAGTGCACACATATCGCAATGTGGACTGGCCCGTGCTGCCCCTGGGCCCCCGCCTTTTCTGGGCCCCAAACTCACGCCTCTCTTGGGTCCCGATCACATCCCTCTACGAACTCTCGCCGCTCCTCTGCCCTAACGCCGCTCCTTCGCATATAAAGCACTAATTGAATGCATACCTTTCAGCTACTTTGGCCCTTTGTCTTGGTAATTGAATTTAAATTGAATAATTCAATAGTTTCTGTATAACAACACATTTCTCTGTATCGAGTGTTGATGTTGCACACATTGGTTTTGATTCAGTGCCTTTTAATTAAAACCAACGCTGATCTCTCACCACCAGGTGTGGAGTCCCCAGTCAGTAATGTCCCCCTCCCCTTCAAAGGTTGAACTTTTAGGTCCAGCGAGTTTCCTTTTAAGGTCTGCATCACTTGCATTTTTTGCTTACATTTTATTTAAATAAATTGACTGAAAATGAAAAAAGTGCTGGAAATTTAAAATATATTTAAAGCTGTATTAATGAATCAAACTCATTGTTTTACATTGAATAAATCTGCTAAATGGGCATACACTCCCGTGGTCCCTGAAGAGAGGGTGGGGGAGGGAATTCACACTTCTCCAGTCTGATTTTTTTTTTTTGGAAATTCGTAGCCAATCGTTCCAATTCTTTGTCAAATCACAAACGCCAGAGGTCACCTTGGGCCCATTCAAGGATCACTCTGCGCCAATGCTCTTAGCCAAAAGGCCTAGAGCCACTGCTCCGTTCCTGGAAGTACTGCAATACCAGGTTCGTGCCATGGAGGTGGATGGGTCAAGCCACCCCACCCACCTCCTATTTCCAAAAAAGCAAGCATATACCTTCCTGATCCAGGGAGAACCACCTTGGGTTATGGTGGTTACTCCCCTGTCAGGTCAGTTACGCATGATCTTAGCCAAAAGGCACTTCTCCAGTCTGATCCTTTAACTTGTGTTCTCACTAAGATGTCAAACAGGTTACCTGGTAATGCAGCAACTGACGAACAGGACCCCCCCCCCCCCCCCCCAGCGTCTGTGTGGTTAACAAAACGTTTCTCTGTCTTTTCAGGGCGACGGTTCAGTGATAAAGTCGATCGTCTGAAACTTGCAGAAATGGTCAAACAGGTCATCGAAGAACAAACAAACTCACAGGATTCCTAACATTAGTGTCTGCTGTTTTTACACTGTACCAGGAGTATTCTTTGATAAATGTAAAAAAAAAAAGTTTTTATTTAAATAAAAGATAAAAAAAACAAAGTGCAAAAGACTCAAAGGTTTCTTAAGCCTCAAAACGTCCCTGGCACAGCTACCTCCACCCACAGTGGTGAATAGAACATGGTTTTTGTATTTTAATAAATGTGTGCTCATCACATTGACAGACGTCAGTCCTGGAGAATGGAACAACTTATCATTTGGCACCAGGTACTGCATCAGTCACTTCCAAGTTAGATTTAATAACTTTCATTTACACAGTGCCTTTAATGTAGCGAAACATCTCGAGGTGCTTTGCAGGAACAGACGTGCTACCAGAATTGGGTAACATCAAAGTAAAGGCAAGCAATATTACAATGGTGCAAGTAATTGGTATTGATGATGGATTAGATGTGAGGTTTGAAGCTTTAAATCAGGGTGAAACTGAACACCCTCATCATCTTCACCTCCAGCCCCTCAAAAAGT
The DNA here is from genome assembly GCF_044704955.1 of Pristiophorus japonicus. Lineage (NCBI taxonomy): Eukaryota > Metazoa > Chordata > Chondrichthyes > Pristiophoridae > Pristiophorus > Pristiophorus japonicus. The sequence goes on along the minus strand of NC_091984.1, from coordinate 219,922,276 downwards.
CTTCAGTGCTTTCCCAGCCCCATCCTGCACAAACTCTCCATTCATCCAGAACTTTGTCACCTCCCTTCGATCCTGCTCACCTATCACTCCTGAGCTTGTCAACCAGCACTAGTTTTTTTATTTCAAAACCTTTCTATAAATTTCTTCATTATCGTGCCTCACCCGATCACTGCCTTTTCTCCAACTCATAACTTTGCTGTCTTGTGATGGATGCTGATTCACTGAATAACTTCAAACGAGAGCTGGACCTGTTTCTGGCTGGCGTGGACATCACCTCTTTAAAAAAGGTAGGGAATTCAGGGCCAGCATGATGATCTGGACTAGTTTTGATCTCCTAGATGGGTTGGAGAGTAATTTCCCAGATTTTGTTCCCCCAAATTGACCTGGGTTTTTCTTTTTTCACCTCTCCCAGGAGATCACATGGTTTTGGGTGGGGTGGAGTATATATGTTGTGATACCAAATGTAACTCTCACCCTCTTCTCTTCTGACTGTAAATGCAAGGTGTTGTTTCATTTATCCTTTTGACTTAATTATGGAGTAAGGGATGAGATCGATGTGCAGTTCCTGTACATCACGCCCCTCAATCTGCATTTTGAAATATTGTTTACATTTTCTCATTTCTGTCCCTTGCTTTTTAAAAAAAGTGCTTTAATATAAGGCTGAAGATAAAAAGCCGTTTTATTCTTCCTCCTGTTTTTCCCCTTTTCCATTCCTGTCTGAATATGTAACGTTCACTGGTGCCTCCTTTTGTCCACAGCTTGAGTTTACAAAGTCGTGATGGCAAGGAAAACTGAGGCTGGCCTGTTTAATCCTTTTCCGCTCTCTCCAAATAAAGCAGCTCATAAACCCTGCCCCAGAGTCAAATCAAAATGTCCTTGCCTTTAATACGCACTTATAAAGGATTTTTTTTTTTAAATTCTGAAATAAAAACATCAGCCGCCCAAAAGAGCATTTTAACTTTAAAATTTAAAAGTAATGTTTATTTTACCTTCAATCTGCACAGTGATTCCAGTCATAAATATTTCTTGTCAGTTATTGGTATAATTTCACAGTCTTCTGTGTAGCTCAACCCCTCCTTATCTAGTACTGTATAGTCAGACTAAAGTTATTTTAGAAAAGGGTTGTGTAGGTGCCAAAGGAACAAAGTCTGTGCTCTGGTCTTTCAGCTCAAAGCCACAGTATTTCCTTTGAAGCCTTAAAATCAGCAGAGGAGCACTGGTATGCAGGGCCACTAAGTTCGGAGACTGGTCTGTGCCCAAGGTTTCATCACTGGGTATCCCAGTCTCAATGTTGCTGCTGTTGGATGCCTGAGTAGGACTGAGGCCTGGTTAGTACTTGGATGGGAGACAATGTGGGAATATCACGTCCCTCCTGTTCAGCTCTGAGTCAGTTGGTCATTGGAAGCATCAGCAACAACAAATCCTTTTGTGTTATCCTGCTCCTTTGTTCTGCTATCAAGTGCATTATAATTTATACAGCCTTTCTGAATAAAAGTTGCAAGCTAATAAATAGAAATATCCACTGAAGCTGGGAACCGTGCAATTGTGGCTATAATATCTCAACAGGCCACTCGGAGGGTAGGAGAAATGACCAGCGGACTCATAGCGGAATTTTGCATGCTGCAGTACGACTGCTTCTGAGAACGCAGGAGTGGGGTCTGTGTGTCAACATCACGACAGGCCTTTTGCCTCATGTATCGGAGCATTCTCTGTGTCCAGCCGTACACGATGCAGTTCAGCAGTCCCTGAGATGCAGCTGTGAATGCCTGGGGCGAAAATAAAACAGCTAGGTTTGTCAAAATGAATGTGAGTCACTGTATTTCTTTTTGTTTTGTTCAGGATTCTCATCCTCTATTTTCTCCCGTTTGTAACATCTTTCCTGCCAGGTTCCACATTTCTGCTGCTAAAAGCCAGTTCCCAGAGCTCTCTGAATGCCATTCTTCAGCTTCTAGTGGGTGTGCAAGAGCCACCTATTTGATTTTCCCCTATTCCCACAGGAAGACACTGTCATCTACCTAGAGTCTTCCTGTTTGAAGAGGCTCAGAATGGGTAGAATTGAACCTGTAGCTGCGTGGGGCTATCCAATTGTGCTCTAATGTGCAGTTTCGCCCATTTCTGAGGCACTTGGAATGTAAATAATTGCAGTAAGTCACCTAGTCTCACTGTTTCTTTACACTGTAAACAGAACAGTTCATTAAAGGAGTCAGTAATCATACTAATCATGCCACGGTTACAAAAAAAAATGCACATATTTTGAGATATAACAATTGTGCTCATCAAAGTAAAGGATATCATTTATGGGGAATTTTCCGTTTTGGGCATCTAGCACTCCCAGGACAGGGACTCAAATTTGGCACCACAAAGTTTTTATCCAGGTTGGCAATAATTTGCATAAATTGCAAGTTGTGGTTGCGAACAGATCTCTGTGTTCTGATTTAGGATTTATCCACTAATGAGACAGTCCTTTCCAGACCCAACAAAACAAAGTGAAAATTAAATAGAATTAAGTTGTCTGTGCTTTTTAAGGCCAGTGCTTGAAGGTCCGATATGGACCATAGCTTGGACACTCATAGGTTAGGTGTAGAGTAAAGCTCTGTTATAAAAACAGAAAATGCTGGAACTACTCCGGTCAGGCAGCATCTGTGGAGAGAGAAACCAAGTTAACGTTTCAGATCAATGATGGCATTTCATTAGAACAGATGATGCCTGACCTGAGCATTGTGTTTTTATTTCAGAATTCCAGCATCTGCATTATTTTGCTTTTCCCTCCATGGTATGATGTGAGCCTTGGCTCAGTGGCAGCACTCTTGACTCTGAAAGTCATGTGTCTAAACCCACTTTTGGTACTTGAGTACATAATCCAGGCTGACACTTCATTGTAGTATTGATGTGCTGCACTTTGGGAGGTGCTGACTTTCAGATGAAATGTTAAACGGAGGTCCCGTCTGCCCATTCAAGTAGATGTACAAGATCCCATGCCACTATTTGAAAAAGAGCAGGCGAGTTCTTCCTGATATTATGGACCAACATTTATCTTTCAACCAACATGACTTTTTTTTAAAAAGCAGATCGTCTGGTCATTATCTCATTGTTTGTGGGACCTTGGGTGTGCAAATTGCTGCAGCATTCCCCTTGCATTACAACAGTAACTACACTTCAAAAGTAATTCATTGGCAGTCAAGCGTTTTCAGAACTGTGAAAGGCACTTTATAAATGCAAGCTCTTTCTTGTCCCATCAAGCACTTCCATGTCAGGTAATAGCCAGTAATAGTGCATAAAAAGATGGAAGAAAGATTTTGAAATGGTCACAGATCAGGAAACCAGGCTGCACAAAATTACTCAAAGCATTAGATTCGGAGTCATAGCACAGAATCTATGGGGATCAAGTGGGAAAGTGAGTGGAGGCCATAGAACAGCCCTGATCTTTAAATGGTGGAGTAAGCATGAAGGGTCGTATTGCCTGCTCCTAATTCTTAAATAATGGAAACCATGTGGCACTCACTGTAGTGCAGATGTAAAGAGTGTGTAAATAGTGGATACAATTGTGGATTGTTCCAAATTAACGGGATTTATAAAGAGAGACTGCACTCGCCTGCTTCCATTCTTATCCATCTAATCGTAGCCAGAGAATCACCTGCAATGGCTTCTCTTCCCATACCCGCATTGTTGCCTCTGGTGTTCCCAAGGATCTATCCTTGGGTCCCCTCCTATTTCTCATCTACATGCTGCCCATTGGCGACGACATCCGAAAACACAGCGCCAGTTTCCACATGTATGCTGACGACACACAGCTCTACCTCAATATCACTTCTCTTGACCTCTCCACTGTCTCTAAATTGTCAGACTGCTTGTCCGACATCCAGTTCCGGATGAACAAAAATTTTACATAGGATTGCATAAGATATACGACGTAGAAACAGGCCATTCGGCCCAACCAGTCCATGCCGGTGTTTATGTTCCACTTGAGCCTCCTCCCGGCTTTCCCCATCTAACTCTATCAGCATAACCCTCTATTCCCTTCTCCCTCATATGTTTGTCTAGCCTCCCCCTAAATGTGTCTATACTAGTCGCTTCAACCACACCCTGTGGTAGCGAATTCCACATGCTCACCACTCTAGATAAAGAATTTTCTTCTGAATTCCCTACTGGATTTCTTGATGACTATCTTATATTGATAGCCTCCAGTTATGCTCTTCCCCACAAGTGGAAACATTCTCTCTCTATCCACTCGTATCAAAACCTTTCATAATTTTAAAGACCTCTATTAGGTCATCCCCTCAGCCTTTTTCAAGAGCAAAGAGATCCAGCCTGTTCATCCTTTTTTGATATGTTTAAGCTTGCATTTCTGGTATCATCCTTGTAAATCTTCTCTGCACCCGCTCCAGTGCCTCTATATCCTTTTTATAATATAGCAATCAGTACTCTAAGTGTTTTCTCCAATTAAACATTGAGAAGACCGAAGCTGTTGTTTTCGGTCCCCGCCACAAACTCCGTTCCCTAGCCATGGACTCTATTCCTCCCGAACATTTATCTGAGGCTGAACCACATTGTTCGCAACCTTGGTGTCATATTTGACCCTGAAATGAGCTCTCGACCACATACCCGCAGCATAACTAAGACTGCTTATTTCCACCTCCGTAACGTCACCTGTCTCCATTCTTGCCTCAGCTCATCCGCTGCAGAAACCCTCATACATGCCTTTGTTACCTCTAGACTTGACTATTACAACGCATTCCTGGCTGGCTTCCCACGTTCTACCCTATGTAAATTTTAGGTCATCCAAAACACGGCTGCCCATGTCCTAACTCGCAGCAAGTCCTGTTCACCTATCACCCCTGTGCTCCTGTTTAAGCAACGCCTCGATTTCAAAATTCTCATCCTTGTTTTCAAAAGCATCCATGGCCTCGCCCATCCCTATCTCTAATCTCTTCCACAACACCCTGAAATATCTGTGCTCCTCTAATTCTGCCCTCTTGAATATAGAAAATAGGTGCAGGAGTAGGCCATTCGGCCCTTTGAGCCTGCACCACCATTCAATAAGGCTGATCATTCCCTCAGTACCCCTTTTCTGGCTTCTCATACCCCTTGATCCCTTTAGCCGTAAGGGCCATATGTAACTCCCTCTTGAATATATCCAATGAACTGGCATCAACAACTCTCTGCGGCAGGGAATTCCACAGGTTAACAACTCAGTGAAGAAGTTTCTCATTATCGCAGTCCTAAATAGCCTACCCCTTATCCGAAGACTGTGTCCCCTGGTTCTGGACTTCCCCAACATCGGGAACATTCTACCTGCATCTAACCTGTCCCGTCCCATCAGAATCTTACATGTTTCTATGAGATCCCCCCTCATCCTTCTAAACTCCAATGCATAAAGGCCCAGTTGATCTAGTCTCCCCTCATATGTCAGTCCTGCCATCCCGTGAACCTTCGCTGCACTCCCTCAATAGCAAGAACGTCCTTCCTCAGATTAGGAGACCAAAACTGAACACAATATTCCAGGTGGGGCCTCACCAAGGCCCTGTACAACTGCAGTAAGACCTCCCTGCTCCTATACTCAAATCCCCTAGCTATGAAGGCCAACATACTATTTGCCTTCTTCACCGCCTGGTGTACCTGTATGCCAACTTTCAATGACTGATGAACCATGACACACAGGTCTCGTTGCACCTCCCCTTTTCCTAATCTTCCGCCATTCAGATAATATTCTGTCTTCGTGTTTTTACCCCCAAAGTGGATAATCTCACATTTATCCACATTATACTGCATCTGCCATGCATTTTCCCACTCACCTAACCTGTCCAAGTCACCCTGCAGCCTCTTAGCGTCCCCCTCACAGCTCACACCGCCACCCAGCTTAGTGTCATCTCCAAACTTGGAGATATTACACTCAATTCCTTCATCCAAATCATTGATGTATATTGTAAAGAGCTGGGGTCCCAGCACTGAGCCCTGCGGCACTCTACTAGTCACTGTCTGCCATTTTGAAAAGGACCCGTTTATCCCGACTCTCTGCCAACCAGTTCTCTATCCACGTCAGTACATTACCCCCAATACCATGTGCTTTGATTTTGCACACCAATCTCTTGCGTGGGACCTTGTCAAAGGCCTTTTGAAAGTCCAAATACACCACATCCACTGCTTCTCCCTTGTCCACTCTACTAGTTACATCCTCAAAAAATTCCAGAAGATTTGTCAAGCATGATTTCCCCTTCATAAATCCATGCTGACTTGGACTGATCCTGTCACTGCTTTCCAAATGCGCTGCTATTTCAACCTGAATAATTGATTCCAACATTTTCCTCACTACTGATGTCAGGCTAACCAGTCTATAATTATCCGCTTTCTCTCTCCCTCCCCTTTTAACAAGTGGTGTTACATTAGCTACCCTCTAGTCCATAGGAACTGATCCAGAGTCGATAGACTGTTGGAAAATGATCACCAATGCATCCACTTCCTTAAGTACTCTGGGATATAGACTATCAGGCCCCGGGGATTTATCGGCCTTCAATCCCATCGATTTCCCCAACACCATTTCCTGACTAATAAGGATATCCTTCAGTTCCTCCTTCTCACTAGACCCACTGTCCCCTCGTACTTCCAGAAGGTTATTTTTGTCTTCCTTCGTGAAGACAGAACCAAAGTATCGCTAATTATAATTGCTCAACCATCAATGACCATGCCTTCAGCTACCTAGGCCCTATGCTCTGGAACTCCCTCCTGAACCCTCTTCATCTCTTTCTTCCTTTATGACACTCCTTAAAACCTACCTATTTGTCCAAGCTTTTGGTCATCCACCCCAATTTCTCTATATAACACTCCTGTGTAGCGCCTTGGGACGTTGTACTACATTAAAGGTGCTATATAAATACATGTTGTTGCTGTTGTACTTCATATTCCAAAAAATAGAAGATTGATTGTTTTTCAACCCTTCTCTCCTGAAGATGTTGACTGTTGCCTTGGCACAAGCCCATTGATGAGCTAGTTCAGGACCAATGTTGCCAGTACCGGGTGTAAGAGACCAGTCTTCGTGCTACAGCATAGATGCTGTTTAACTGTAAGGGAGTATCACAGCGGAGCCCAATGCTGTACACAGCAGGGGCCGCTGGATAGTGATCCAGAGCAGGAACTCTCATTTTATTTGCTCCTATCTAGCCCAGGAGCACTTGGATCAATTGTAAACTCCAGCTGAGATCAGCTAGCTCAGGCTCTCATCATCATAGGCAGTCCCTCGAAATCAAGGAACATAAGAAATAGGAGCAGGAATAGGCCATACGGCCCCTCGAGCCTGCTCTGCCATTTAATAAGATCATGGCTGATCTGATCATGGACTCAGCTCCACCTCCCCACCTGCTCCCCATAACCCCTTATCGTTTAAGAAACTGTCTATTTCTGTCTTAAATTTATTCAATGTCCCAGCTTCCACAGCTCTCTGAAGCAGTGAATTCCACAGATTTACAACCCTCAGAGAAGAAAGTTCTCCTCATCTCTGTTTTAAATGGGCAGCCCCTTATCCTAAAATCATGCCCTCTAGTTCTAGTCTCCCCCATCAGCGGAAACATCCACCTGGTCAAGCCCCCTCATAATCTTACACGTTTCAATAAGATCACCTCTCATTCTTCTGAATTCTCAATGAGTAGAGGCCCAACCTACTCAACCTTTCCTCATAAGTCAACCCCTCATCCCCGGAATCAACCTAGTGAACATTCTCTGAACTGCCTCCAAAGCAAGAGGAAGACTTGCTTCCACTCCAAAAATGATTCCAATACGAGAATTACAGTCTCTTTCACAGGTGGGACAGACAGTCGTTGTTGGAAAGGGTGGTTGGGACTGGTTTGCTGCACACTCCTTCCGCTGCCTGCGCTTGACTTCTGCATGCTCTCAGCGACGAGACTCAAGGTACTCAGCGCCATCCCCACCTAGGGCGGTCTTTGGCCAGGGACTCCCAGATGTCGGTGGGGATGTTGCACTTTACCAAGGAGGCTTTGAGGGTGTCCTTGAAACATTTCCTCTGCCCAACTTGTAGAAGTTCCAAGTAGAGCGCTTGCTTTGGGACTAGTCTGTAATACTGTAATCATTCCTGTGCATTGAACGTACTAATAATTATAAACACAAATACAAGGCTTAGTTGATAATGCAAACTTCAGCAGTCAAGCTTTACACTTGATATCTGGTACCCCAAGATGAGATTAATTCAGCGTTGCCACAATTCACAATCTGCCAATGTTTATTCGTACCCGTGACTCAGTTGGAAAGAAAGACTTGCATTTATATAGCGCCTTTGAAGTACTTTTTTGGAGTATAGTCACTTGTAATGAGGCCAATTTGCGCACAGCAAGCTCCCACAAACAATAATGTGATAATAACCAGAAAATCTGTTTTTGTTATGTTGATTGAGGGATAACTCCCTTGTTCTTCGAAATAGTGCCATGGGATCTTTTACGTCCATCTGAGAGAGGAGACGGAGTCTCGGTTTAATGTCTCATCCAAAAGATGGCACCTCCAACAGTGCAGCATTCCCTCAACCCTGCACTGGGGCTCAGCTGTCATGCCCCTTGTAGTTGGATAACTTGCTAACAGCCACTGTCTAGATTTCACATGAAGGGTGGCCATTTTCATAAGGTTCCATGGAGTCCCCGGTACCTACTGAACAATACTGGGGTATGTAGGTCATTGCCCTTAGGAAAGGAGGAAATAAATCTAGGCAGATCATATTAGAATCAGTATCTAACTCTCTACATCCTGTTTAAAGAGAGAAAACTTGGGAGAAAGAAATGTCACAGCAGTATTGCCCCCTCGCCCAAACGAGTGATGTGTTGGTTTGAAAGCTCACCTGTAAGATGTAGAGTGCAGCATAAAGATAAGCCATGTTCATCGGGTTCAGCAGCTTAACCACAGCCAGAATGGTTGCTGAGGGGAAGAAATCAAAAACTTGTCAGAAATGGTGGCTAACAAGGCATATGTGTCACATGCATCAACAGTACACAGCACCTTTTAACTGACATAGATAGATGCACTACATGCATAATCACCCACCTATTATACATATAATCCTATATACTGTCAGCTGTGGCTCAGTGGGTAGCACACTCGCCTCTGAGTTACAAGGTTGTAGGGCTCAAGTCCCACTCCCAGAAACTTGAGCACATAATCTAGGGCGACACTCCCGTGCAATGCTGAGGGAGCGCTGCACTATCGGAGGTGCCGTCTTTCGGATGAGACATTAAATCGAGGTCCCGTCTGCTCTCTCAGGTGGACGTAAAAGATCCCATGGCATTATTTTGAAGAAGAGCAGGGGAGTTATCCCCAGTGTTCTGGCCAATATCTATCCCTCAACCAACATAACAAAAACAGATTATCTAGTCATTATCTTATTGCTGCTTGTGGGAGCTTGCTGTGCGCAAATTGGCAGCTGTGTTCCCCACATTGCAACAGTGACTACACTCCAAAAGTACTTCATTGGCTTTAAAGCGCTTTGAGATGTCCGGTGGTCGTGAAAGGCACTATATAAATGCAAATCTTTGTCTTATAGCTGCAGAAACTCATGTAGCACATTTCATGCTTTTCGAGACAAGATACATGGAAAAAACTTACTGTCTGATAAATAACTCCTCTATCACCTCTAGAATCTCTGTCACAATCTTTCCCTCTGCATTTATTGATAAAACACTCCAACCTCCCGTGAACCCTTGTCTCATGATCCTACAAATGCATTGTCCTACATACTCAGTTCTCGCTCTATCCTCGCCGTGTTAAAGCCAAAATTAATTGCATCAATTCTTCCTTTAACATTCTTTCGCAGGATCTCAAAACTGTGGATCTCCTCTCCTCCCTCGGGCTTCCCTTCGAAAACTTCAGGATTTTAAAACTCAAGCTTGCGGTCACCATATCATTATTTCCTGATTTACCTTATCTTGTCATCTACTCTTTCCAGCCTTGATGGTGTCCTGCCCTAAAGGGCTTGACCCTTTACCTCGGCTCTCAATAAAAGAGAGACGTTTGCATGATTACATTGCATACCACACAAACAATGCTTTTCATCTCGTGCATATCTCATGGAGGCTTATCACTGCACCTATCGGAGATAAATAGCAGCCCATTCATCATCAACACAGCTTGGCCTCCCAGCAATTTCCTGCTGTGGGATAGAATAGAAATATAGAAATCTACAGCGCAGAAGTAGGCCATTTCAGCCCATCGTGTCCGCGCCAGCCAACAAAGAGCCACACGGCCCTCGGTCAGCAGCCTTGAAAGTTACATATGAAGAATGAACAATAGCAGAAAGGTAAAGAGCATCTGATCCAACCAGTCCGTCCCACACAACTGCGACACTCCTTGCACCGCAACATTCTACACTCCACCCCAACTGGAGCCATGCGATCTCCTGGGAGAGGCAAAAAAAGATAAAAACCCAGGCCAATTGGGGGAAAAAATCTGGGAAAATTCTTCTCCGACCTATCCAGGCGATCAAAACAAGTCCAGGAGATCACCCTGGTCGCATTCGATTCCCTATAGTACTTACCATCTGCGCCAGCCAACAAGAGGTTATCCAGTCTAAACCCAATTACCAGCTCTAGGTCCGTAACCCTGCAGGTTACGACACTTCAAGCACCTTTTAAATGTGGTGAGAGTTTCCACCACCCTTCCAGGCAGTGAGTTCCAGACCCCCACAACCCTCTGCGTGAAGAAGCTTCCCCTCAAAACCTTCCACCAACCACCTTAAAATTATGCCCCCTTGTAATTGACACTGTTCGCCAAGGGAAATAGGCCCTTGCTATCCACTATATCCAGGTCCCTCAAAATGTTATACACCTCAATGAGGTCTCCTCTCAGCCTCCTCTGTTCCAATGAAAACAAACCCAGCCTATCCAATCTGTCCTCATAACCAAGATTCTCCATTCCAGGCAGCATCCTAGTAAATCTCCTCTGCACCCTCTCTCGTGCAATCAAACCTTCCTATAATACGGTGATCACAACTGCACACCGTATTCCAGCTGTGGCCTAACAAGAGTATTATTCAATTTAAGTATAATCTCCTTGCTCTTGTATTCTATGCATCGGCCAATAAAGGCAAGCATTCCGTATGCCTTCTTAACCACCTTATATACCTGGCCTGCTAATTTCAGGGATCTGTGGACAAGCACTCCAAGGTCCCTTTGTTCATCTACACTTCTAATGTGTATACCCTTTCCTTATTAGCCCCTCCCCAAGTGCATTACCTCACACTTCCCCGAATTAAATTCCATTTGCCGCTGTTCTGCCCACCTGACAAGTAGATTGATATCCTCCTGCAGTCCATAACTTTCCTCTTCATTATCAACTACATAGCCAATTTTAGTGCCATCTGCAAACTTCTTAATCATACTCCCTATATTTAAATCTAGATCATTGAGGTATACCACAAAAAGCAAGGGACCCAGTACTGAGCTCTGCGGAACCCCACTGGAACCATCCTTCCAGTCACAAAAACATCCATCAACCATTACCCTTTGCTTCCTATCTCTAAGCCAATTTTGGATCCAATTTGCCACTTTGCCCTGGATCCCATGGGCTGTAACCTTCGTGACGAGTCTACCATGTGGAACCTTATTAAAAGCTTTGCTAATGTCCATATACACTACGCACTACCCTCATCCACTCTCCTGGTTACCTCCTCGAAAAATTCAATCAGGTTAGTCAAACACGATCTTCCCATAACAAATCCATGCTGACTGTCCCTAATTAATCCTTGCCTTTCTAAATGTAGATTTATCCTGTCGTTCAGGATTTTTTCCAATAATTTTCCCACCACTGAGGTTAGGCTGATAGGCCTGTAATTACTCGGCCTATCCCTTTCTCCCTTCTTAAACAAGGGTACCACATTAGCAGTCCTCCAATCCTCCGGCACCATGCCCAAATCCAAAGAGGACTGGAAAATGATGGTCAAGGCCTCTGCTATTTCCTCTTTTACTTCACTCAACAGCCTGGGATGCATTTCATCCAGGCCTAGGGACTTATCTATTTTCAAAGCTGCTAAACCCCTTAATACCTCCTCTCTCACTATGTTTATTTCATCCAGAATATCACACTCCTCCTCGATAGCAGTATCTGCATTGCCCCTTTCCTTTGTGAAAACAGATGCAAAGTATTCATTAAGAACCATACCAACATCTTCTGCCTCATACAGAGATTATCCTCATAGTCTCTAATAGGCCCTACCCTTTCTTTAGTTATCCTCTTGCTCTTAATATAGTTATAGAATATCTTTGGGTTTTCCTTAATTTTACTTGCCAAGAATTTTTCATGTTCTATCTTAGCATTCCTAATATTATTTTTAATTTTACCTCTGAACTTTCTATATTCCTCCAGAGATTCTACAGTATTTAGCTGTCGGTATATGACATAAGCTTCCCTTTTTTTCTTTATCCTCTCCTGTAAGTCCCTGGACATCCAGGGGGCTCTAGAATTGTTAGTCCCACCCTTTTTCTTTAAGGATACATGTTTGGCCTGAGCCCTCCGAATCTCCTCTTTGAATGCCTCCCACTGTTCCGACACTGATTTACCTACAGGTAGCTGTTTCCAGTCCACTGTGACCAAATCACTCCTCAACTTAGCAAAGTTAGCTTTTCCCCAATTTGGGACTTTTATTCCAGGCCTATTCTTGTCCTTATCCATAACTAACTTGAATCTGACTGAATTATGGTCACTGGCACCCAAGTGCTCCCCCACTAATACCCCTTCCAGCTGCCCAGCTTCAATCCCAATATTAAATCCAAAACCGCCCCCTCTCATGTTGGGCTTGTTACATACTGACTAAAAAGGTTTTCTTGAATGCATTTTAAGAATTCCGCACCTTCTATACCCTTCACACTATATTTGTCCCAATCAGTATTAGGATAGTTAAAATCCCCTACTATTACTGTTCTATGGTTTTTGGACTTCACAGAAATTTGACTATATATTTGCTCTTCCATCTCGCTCCATTGAGGGTCTATAATACACGCCCAATTCGACCCATTTGGCCTCATTTGAAGATCCCTCTAACATATCATCCCTCCTCACAGCTGTAATAGTTTATCGAATCAATACCCCTCCCCGCCCCCCTTTTTACTCCCCCCTCTGTCTTGTCTAAAAATCCTGTAACCAGGAATATTGAGCTGCCAAACATAAGAACATAAGAAATAGGAACAGGAGTAGGCCATACGGCCGCTCGAGCCTGCTCCGCCATTCAATAAGATCATGGCTAATCTGATCAGGGACTCAGCTCCAGTTCCCTGCCTATTCCCCATATCCCCTTATTGTTTAAGAAGCTGTCTATTTCTGACTTAAATTTATTCAATGTCCCAGCTTCCACAGCTCTGAGGCAGCGAATTCCACAGATTTACAACCCTCTGAAAGAAGTTTCTCCTCATCTCTGTTTTAATTGGGCAGCCCCTTATTCTAAGATCATGCCCTCTAGTTTTAGCCTCTCCCATCAGTGGAAACATCCCTCTCTGCATCCACCCTGTCAAGCCCCCTCATAATCTTATTCATTTTGATAAGATCACCTCTCATGCTTCTGAATTCCAATGAGTAGTGGCCCAACCTACTCAACTTTTCCTCATAAATCAACCCCCTCCATCTCCGGAATCAACCTAGTGAACCTTCTCCGAACTGCCTCCAAAGCAAGTATATCCTTTCGTAAATATGGAAACCAAAACTGCATGCAGTATTCCAGGTGTGACCTCACCAATACCCTGTACAGCTGTAGCAAGACTCCCCTGCTTTTATACTCCATCCCCTTTGCAATAAAGGCCAAAATTTCATTGACCTTCCTAATCACTTGCTGTACCTGCATACTATCCTTGTGTGTTTCATGCACAAGTACCACCAGGTCCCGCTGTACTGCAGCACTTTGCAATCTTTCTCCATTTAAATAATAACTTGCTCTTTGATTTTTTTCTGCCAAAGTGCATGACCTCACACTTTCCAACATTATACTCCATCTGCCAAATTTTTGCCCACTCACTTAGCCTGTCTATGTCCTTTTCCTCCCATCTTTGTATCGTCAGCAAACTTGGCTATGTTACACTCAGTCCCTTCTTCCAAGTGGTTAATATAGATTGTAAATAGTTGGGGTCCCAGCACTGATCCCTGCGGCACCCCACTAGCTACTGGTTGCCAACCAGGGAATGAACCATTTATCCCGACTCTCTGTTTTCTATTAGTTAGCCAATCCTCTATCCATGCTAATATATTACCCCCAAACCTGCCCCTCTTTCAGCCATGTCTCTGTAATGGCTATAATGTCATACTCCCAAGTGTCTACCTGTGCTCTTAGCTCATCCGCCTTATTCGCTATACTCTTTGCATTAAAGTATATACCATTCAGCACAGGAAGACATCCTTGATTACTACTTACTAACCTTTGTTTCCTCTGTCATACAGATTCACTTTCTACATTCTTGCTATCCAATTTCAGCTTTACTTCCTTCCCGATTGAATGTGTTCTCAGGTTCCCATCCCCCTGCCAAGCTAGTTTAAACTCTAGCCAACAGCACGAGCAAAACTCCCCGCGAGGATATTGGTCCCGGCGCTTTTGAGGTGCAACCCATCGGTCCTATCTTCCGCAGAAGCAGTCCCAGTGCCTCAGGAATTTAAAGCCCTCCCTTCTACACCAACTCTCCAGCCACGCGTTCATCCTCTCTATCCTTCTATTGTACTCATTGGCACAGGGCACCGGTAGTAACCTGGAGATTAATACCTTCGAGGTCCTACTATTTAATTTTCCTCCTAGCTCCCTAAATTCTGTCTGCAGGACCTCATCCCTCTTTCTACCTATGTCATTGGTCCCGATATGGACCATGACCTCTAGTTGTTTACCCTCTCCCCCCAGAATGCCCTGCGTCCACTCTGTGACATCCTTGACCCTGGCACCAGGGAGGCACCATACCATCCTGGAGTCACGTCTACGGCTGCAGAAACGCCTCTCTGTTCCCCTAATTATTGAATCCCCTACCATTACAGTTCTTTTATTCTTTGTCCCTCCCCCCTGTGCAGCTGAGCCACCCGTGGTGCCTTGGACTTGGCTCTGGCTGCACTCCCCAGATTCACCATCGCCTTCACCGGTGCTCAAAAGAGAATATCGGACGGAAAGTGAGATAGACTCGGAGTGGGGGACTCCTGCACTACCTGCCTAGTGTTCTTCATCCGTCTGGTGATCACCCATTTCCCCCTTGGTTGCGGGGTGAGCACCTCCTGAAACATGCTCTCCACGTAGCTCTCAGCCTCGCGGAGCCAATATAGTTTACAGCGCAATGCATAGGACCTGGCACTGAGGCACAAACAGGTCGTACAAGTCACTTGGTGCCTTCTGCCACAACTCAAATGGTCGAGCCACAGATTAGTATGTTAGTGCTCCAATATCCCACCCTTAATTGGGTCCATTGTCACACCCACCCACAGAGTCACTGGGATAGGCAAGACCACCCAGCCAGATTCCCACTAACCTGGTCCCCAGCAGAAGATAAAAGCTGTGGGATACAGAAAGACTCTCCGTTCAATCACGCTGATCTTGGCCCACTGCTGGTCTCCGAGAAACCCGGTCAGAGTCACCAGTTTCTTATAGAGGATCCGCGATTTCATTAAAAGAATCTGCAGAGAGGAATGGAAAAACGAAAAGTTCAAAGTGCTTAAATCTTTAGACAGTCAGTCACAGTGATTCTGACAAAGACGCTATAATATTTTAGTCAGACAAATAGCTCATTTAACGACGTAAAAACAACCCAAGGTGCTTCACAGGAGCGATTATCAGACACAATCTGACAGCGAGCCACATGGAGAGTGTGAGAAATGTGCCTTTATCCAGCATGCTTTGGGAAAATAGCTAAGTGAGGGGAGCAAAGGCTCCTGGATGTGTTTACGACTAAAATCTGCTCGTAGAGGCTTGTAAACTTCCAACTCAGCAGCGTACGTAAGGAGACAGTGAGGTCTGGCGTGTTGTCAGTTCAAGGCCTGTTCTCGGATACTTAACTCAATTAATACATCTTGTAACAACAGGCCTTGTCCGTGCAAGGATCCATTGTCCTGGTGGGTGAGATCAGCGCACCTCCAGACCCAGAACATAAGACGACAAGAATTCGCAGAAACATCTCCATACTAAGTAGGGTACGGCGGAGAACAAAGTACTTGCGGGTACTTGTGCAAGACATGCACGCAAACCCAATTTAAGGGAAGACAAGCACCCCAGGCAGGCAGCGTTCTCGGATGATTCGTGACACCAGTGCCATTGATATGAGGAAGATTGGTCACCTTTGCGCCCTAGGTACAGGTGAGTATTGCGTTTTTACTGCTTATTCCTATATATGTTAAGCATTGCTTGTGATTGGTAGTAACATTTACTTTTAAGTAGGTCAATAAAACTATCGAGTGCAGTGGCCAAACTCTTTTAATCAATATCGAATGTGCAAGTAAGAGGCTATTCGACCAACGAAGAGATAAAAGCTTGGTCAAAGAGGTAGGTTTTTAAGGAGCAACTTAAAAGGAGGAGAAGGAAGTAGAAGCAGAGAGGTTTAGGGAGGGAATTCCAGAGCTTAGGGCCTTGATGGTTGAAGGCACGGCCACCAAAGGCGGAATAATACAACCAGAATGCTCTGCCTGGAGTCCCAGTCTGTGTCGCTTTCGCTGATTCCAATCAGAGCAGCACTAGCGCTACTATAATTGGCCTCAATAGCCCTCAACAAAGGAGAGAAAGAATCAGCTAGTCCGATCCCTATCCAGTGACTCCTTCTGGAGGTGTGCAGGGTGGGCGAGGACAGGGTCTGACCCAGCTGTGGTGCCCTCATGGTCAAGTGTCCCATGGACACTCAGTGTCTAAGCCTCATTCATGGTCAATTGGGTAAAATCCGGAGGGTACCTGTGCAATTGTATTGCAGGAGGTGCCTTCAGGAAAGGGAGGGGATAATTAGCCAAAAACAAACCCCGGAAACTTTGTATCAACCAAAAGCATTGGTCACTGACCAGTCCAACTCATATTATGTCACAGCATCATAAATTTAGCCCCATCATTTTCTGTATTTAGAAAAGGGAACTATGTATTAGAAAAAAAATCTACTCCCAAACAACATTTGCATTCACGCTCACACAAATCTCCGTACCCCACCTACTGTAACCACCACAGATTGCAGAACGTTTAAATTTAGTTAATAGAAAAATTCCCTTCTAAGGAAATGAAACAGAGGGAAGGCCGGTTATAGCCTATTTATTTTACAGAACTGGCTCTCAGGGCAGCCCTACTGTGTGATGTTAGCCGTGGCTCAATGGTAGCACTCTTGCCTCCGAGTCAGAAGGTCATAATTTCAAATTCCACTCTAGAAATGTGAGCACAAAATCCAGGCTGTCACTCCAGTGTAGTACAACAACGTTTATTTATATAGTGCCTTTAATGTAGTAAAACGTCCCAAGCCGCTTCACAGCAGTGTCATAAGACAAAACAAATAAATTTGACACCGAGTCACATAAGAAGAAATTACAGGTGACCAAAAGCTTGGTCAAAGAGGTAGGCTTTAAGGAGCGTCTTAAAAGGAGGAAAGAGAGGGAGAGAGGCGGAGAGGTTTAGGGAGGGAGTTCCAGAGCTTAGGGCCCAGACAGCTGAAGGCACGGCCACCAATGGTTGAGCGATTATAATCAGGGTTGCTCAAGAGGGCAGAATTTGAGGAATGCAGACATCTCGGCGGGTTGTGAGGCTGAAAGAGATGACAGAGATAGGGAAGGGCGAGGCCATGGGGGATACGGAGCTGTGTCCCAGATCCTGTTTTTTGGGACAATCTGTTCTACAATCTGTGCTGGAGGACTGGAGAGTGGCTAATATGCGACTCATCTTTAAAAAAGCAAGATAGAGGAAATCCAGGTATTTCCAGGCCAGTTAGTTTAACATCTGTGGTAAGAAAAATTTTAGAGTCTTTAATTAATTATGAAATGTCCATGTATCTAGATAAATTAGTTAGAAGTAGCCTGCACGGATTTCAGAAGGGATGATCTTGCTTGACAAACCTCTTAGAACTCTTTTTGTAAAATTCATTCATGGGATGTGGGCGTTGCTGGCAAGGCCGGCATTTATTGCCCATCCCCGATTGCCCTTGAGAAGGTGGTGGTGAGCCGCCTTGTTGAACCGCTGCAGTCCGTTTGGTGAAGGTGCTCCCACAGTGCTGTTAGGGAGGGAGATCCAGGATTTTGATCCAACGACGATGAAAGAACGGCGATATATTTCCAAGTCAGGATGGTGTGAGACTTGGAGGGGAACTTGGTGGTGTTCCCATGCTTCTGCTGGAAAGGCTTTGGAGAGTCAGGAGGTGAGACACTCGCTGCAGGATACCCAGCCTCTGACCTGCTCTTGTAGTCACAATATTTATGTGACTGGTCCAGTTACGTTTCTGGTCAATAGTGACACCCCCCCACTGCCCAGGATGTGGATGGTGGGAGATTCGGCGATGGTAATGCCATTGAATATCATGTTGTAACTTCTATGTATTTCTATGTGGAATAGGGGCATGTATCTACCAAGTCACACTTGTGCATCTTCCAGTGGGTATCTCAAGTGGGAGTGGCAGCCTATCACCTACCTCCAATCTCATCCAGAGGATTCAGCTAATCAATGGAAAACATAAACATTTAAAATGGAGGAGGGGGAAACTATAACGTGAAGGAAATAAATAAATAATCCTCACCACAAGTCCAAGTAAAGTAAAAAAGAAGGTAACGAGGAAGATGATGGTGCTGTACAGGTACACAATGTAACATGCGGACTTATTGACCTTATTATAACTGTTGTTCAGTTCGAGCTTTCCGGTGTGCAGGAGGAGGCACCTGTGGTGAGCCAGACAAGAGAGACGTCAACCTACTGCTCCTGTAACCTTTAACCTCTCCACACAATAGAGTGCAGAGATAAACGAAAAGAGCAAAACAATTCCAGGTGGAAATTTTTCAACCAGTGAATCAGCAACCTGGTGACTCATGGCCTCACTGATCACATGGTGCAGGAATGAGCCGCCTGGGCGGAGATCAGCTGACTCAACACAGATCAAAGATTGAACGGACAACCTTCCTGGCCTGTAGGGCTCAATACCCCACTGGCAGCCGCATTGATCCAGAGTCAGTTTTGTTCGTAACTCTTTAAAACTTGTTGTGCAGAGTGCTGGTGTAATGTATGCAGCTATGAGTATGCTCACAGGCTGGTAGAGCTGTTGAGTTGGGAGTGGCTTAGCTGGTCATGTGATGTTCACAAGACTCAATAAGACCCCAGCCAGTTGAGTTTGGGGGATCTGTAATGGGGCAGGTGGTTGTGAGCCTGGTAATGTGTAGTGTGATTTGTTAAACCTTTTTCCTAATAAACCAACTAGTTCTGAATAGCAATGTGTTGCTATGAATTCTTAAGCAAAGAACCCATGAAGCAAATCCATTACAGCTGGGAGGTGGGTTTGTGTATGCGTCATTCCTCTTGCAATGGGCTGTTCACCTCAGCTGAGGTTTATCGGAGGAAGAGCCAGAGCGCTTTGGTGCTCCCCCAAAGGCCTGTTACAGAGCAGTAGCTGTCAAGTGGTCAGACACCTGCCTGGAAATCAGTTACCTGCCCGGAGTCAGGCACAGGCCCAGGTGTCAGATCCCTACCTGGGAGTTAGCAACCTGCCCAGAAGCCAGACACCTTCCCAGGAATCAGCTACCTGCCCAGGTGCCCAGGAGCCAGTCACTTGTCCGTGTTGATGGCCTGACAATGCACCAAATCACAGCTTGCATTTATATAGCACCTTTGATGTAGTAAAATTGCCCAAGGCGCTTCACAACAGCAATTATCAAACAAAATTTGATGCCAAGCCACATAAGGAGATATTAGGACAGGTGGCCAAAAGCTTGGTCAAAGAGGTAGGTTTTAAGGAGCCTCTTAATGGAGGAGGGAGAGATAGAGAGGTGGAGGGGTTTAGGGAGGGAATCCCAAAGTTTAGGGCCTTGGCAGCTGAAGGCATGGCCGCCAATGGGGGATGTGTAAGAGGCCAGAATTGGAGGAGCGCAGAGATCTCAGAGGGTTGTGATCAGGAAGGCCAATGGTATCTTGGCCTTTATTGCAAAGGGGATGGGGTATAAAAGCAGGGAAGTCTTGCTACAGTTATATATGGTACTGGTGAGGCCGCACCTGGAATACTGCGAGCAGTTTTGGTTTCCATATTTACGAAAGGATATACTTGCTTTGGAGAGAGTTCAGAGAAGATTCACTAGGTTGATTCCGAGGATGAGAGGGTTGACTTATGAGGAAAGGTTGAGTAGGTTGGGCCTCTACTCGTTAGAGTTCAGAAGAATGAGAGGTGATCTTATCGAAATGTATAAGATTATGAGGGGGGCTTGACAATGTGGATACAGAGAGGATGTTTCCACTGATGGGGGAGACTAGAACTAGAGGGCATGATCTTAGAATAAGGGGCCGCCCATTTAAAACAGAGATGAGGAAGAATTTCTTCTCTGAGGGTTGTAAATCTGTGGAATTTGCTGCCTCGGACTGCTGTGGAAGCTGGGTCATTGAATAAATTTAGGACAGAAATAGACAGTTTCTTGAGCGATAAGGGGATAAGGGGTTATGGGAAGCGGGTGGGGAAGTGGAGCCGAGTCCATGATCAGATCAGCCATGATCTTATTGAATGGCGGAGCAGGCTCGAGGGGCCGTATGGCCTACTTCTGTTCCAATTTCTTATGTTCTTATTGTAGGGTTGGAGGAGGTTGCAGAGATGGGGAGGGGCGAGGGCATGGAGGGATTTGAAAACAAGCATGCAAATTTTAAAATTGCAGCCTTGCCAGATCAGGAGTCAATGTAGGTCAGCAGGCAGTGGGTGATGGAACTTGGTGCGAGTTAGGACAGGGGCAGCAGAGTTATGGATGAGCTCAAGTTTATGGGGAGGCGGGGGTGCAAGATGGGAAGCTAGCCAAGAGCGTATTGGAATAGTTGAGTCTAAAGCTAACAAAGGCATGGATGAGGGTTGCAGCAGCAGATGAGCTGAGGCAGGGAACGGAGACGGGCGATGTTACAAAGGTGGAAGTAGTCGGTCTTAGAAATGAAGGAGATTATGGCGAGGACGTCAGAGCTTTGTTAGTTTTAACAATACCACAAGGCGGCCATGTCGTGATATACATTACTTACGAGTAGCTATAGTTGGAGTAACAAGTGTATCCATTTCCAACACAAAATACAGGCACCATCAGTAGGAGGGGAATCAAACTGCAAGAGAAAATAGCTGAGGAATTAGTGGGGTGAGAGCCTTTTCTCAACGGGCCGTAAAGGTCATGAGTAAAATAAGCTTCAGGCAGTTTCAATCCAGTTCACATTGGGAGTTAACAACCTCCATGAATTCTTGCACAAATGTTCCCGTGTTCCCAATTTACACTGTAAAACAGATGGGAAAGAGATATTGCAGGGTGTAGGGTTAATGACGATATTAATCTCAATATCTTTAATAATGATCGCCTACACATCAAGGGTAACAAGCATAAGTGGGAAAAATGGATTTCTATTTGGGGAAAAGAAAAATAAGACTTCTGGAGTTAGTTTTATATTTTTGAAGTGCCCATCCTACTCAAAAACCAGGCGGTTGGGTCCAATCCTTGACCCCATGTTGGTCGCTGCAACAGGCTCATGCTGAAGCATTTGTTGCATTTGTTGCAGTGACATCAGTTGGATGCGAGATTCCACGCGTGTCTATGATTATGTGAGGCACATTGTTGGGTTGTAGAGGAAGTTTTAACCTGTGCCAGGGAGAGTTTGGAAATTCCTGCTCCCTCTAGTGGATTAAATGTTCAGCATCATTATTCATATACAACAACAACTTGCATTTATAGAGCTTTAACATAATACAATGTCCCAAGCCCCTTCATAGGAGCTGTATCTGCCAAACATTTGACACCAAGCCAAATAAAGACATATTAGTACAGGTGACCAAAAGCTTGGGCAAAGAGGTAGGTTTTAAGGAGTGATTTAAAAGGAGGAAAGGGTGGTAGAGAGGGGGGGGGGGGGGAGAGGTTTAGGTCGGGAGTTCCAGAGCTTGGGGCCTAGGCTGCTGAAGGCACGGCCACCAATTGTGGAGTGATGAAAATCGAGGTTGTGCAAGAGGCCAGAATTAGAGGAGTGCAGAGATCTCGGAGGGTTGTGGGGCTGGAGGGGGTTACAGAGATGGGGAGGGGGCGAGGCAATGGAGGGATTTGAACACAAGGATGAGAATTTTTAAATCGCAGCATTGCCGGACCAGGAGCCAATGTAGGTCAGCGAGCACAGGGGTGAAGGGTGACCAGGACTTGGTGCGAGTTAGAATACCGTCGGCAGAGTTTTGGATGAGCTCAGGTTACGCAGGGTGAAGGTGGAGAGCATTGGAATAGTCCAGTCTGGAGGTAGCCAAGGCATGGATGAGGGTGTCCAGATGAGCATAGATAAAAGGATCCCACATTCAACCCCCAATTTGCGGAGCATTTACTGATCTCAGCAGGCCGCTACAACTGACCCCCCCCCCCCACCCCACCCCACCCCGTGTTAGAGAAGAGAAAAATGTGGCAGTGACTTCAGTAAAAGGTGTGTGTGTGTTTGCACGCGCCAGGTGAGGACAAGAGTGGGGTTGACTGCAATGCCCTCCAAAGCCGAATAGCTGTAGGTTCACCCATACAGAATGGGTGTTTTAGCAACGTGGCTGAAACCCATGGAACCATAATCCCAGCAGAGAGTCAGCAACTTCAAAAGAGAGAAGGGGAATTGGCAACAAAAAAAAGAATAAATTGTGCATATTTTACCTGGAAAAGATTATTAGGATCCTGTACAGTTTGCCACTTCTTTCTGTCAACTACTTGAAACAAAATAAAAATAACAAGATCAGAGCCACAGTCAACTCTGGCAATTCATTTTGATACTATTTTTGAAAATCTTACAAGTGCAAGAAAGAAGATAAAATCTCAACATGAAACCATGAGATTAAGAAATGCAATGGTTAACATCGTGGGCCGCCCCGACCTGTGTAAGAACACCACCGCAGGTCGGGGCTATAAATAGAGCTGGACGCCGGACCCTGGAACACCGCGGACGAAGGTGCAGCGAATGAGGGTACGGGGTCCAAAAGAGCCAAGGGCCCAGGGGCAGCACGGGCCAGCCCACACTGCAATATGTGTGCGCTAGGTCCGTGCAGCAGAGCAGGTCTCCAGTCGTCCTGGTTAACCCTTGCCACTGGACCAAGGCCTAGCTCCGTCAAGCCCGTGTGGTGGCTGATGTGCAACGGCCACCACACATTAAAAAAATCCACGCACAGGCATCTTCCACCCACTTAATTGGAGTTCAGGACTGGAACATCGGGTCCTTCATTGAAACAGCTGTGAATTCTTGTGGAAGCAAGTCATCCTCGTTTGAGGGACCGCCTATGAATGAATGAATGAATGGTTAATTATACGACGCAAGGTCAGCTATTGTAAAGCAGAATTAGCTTCGCCCAGTTGGGTCGGAGTTGAAATGCACTGGGCCACACAGACTAGGAAGGTCCCAGCTTTGATTTTCTGGCCTGCGCTATGTTAGCTCGTTGCAACCAGGTTTGGTATTAGGGAAACTACAATAATCCTGAGGAGACCCTGGGCTAAAAGGAAGGGAAATTCAATCAGGGTTCTTGTTCCTGGTCCCCGCTGTCCAGGGAATCCTGTTGGAGAGAGTGCATGAGTGCAGATGGAAACAGGATCAGAATTGGCTGCAACGCCCTTCACGGTCGAATAGCCTGCACTGCTTGGGCTCATGTGGAGGGCGCCCGTTTGGATGAGGCGCCAGAGATTGTGCAACTGCCCCGTTAGGCTGCAGGGGAGGAGAGCAGGAAAATAACAAAAACCACAGCCCTGGTTACTTTAACTGTACAAACTGTTTCCAATCACACCTGGCATTGTAACACTAATGTAACTACAATACCGGAGCATGGTGGAATCATTGAATTTACAGCTGAGACGGAGGCTCGGCCCATCCTCCTGTACAGGTACAAGCTCTTCATCGAGAGCTTTCTGCTCTAATCCCACCCGAGTATCAACACTGGTGTTGCAAAGACCCAATAGGGGCTGATCGATCAAACTGCTGCTTGGGAGCAAAACGGAATACATTTATCGAGAGGGACACAAGACCTGGAGTGGACTTCAGGGTAGACTGATCTGACTATTTCTATCCTAGCGATTAAACAAGTGATCACACTTAACACAGGCAGAAACTCTAGGGGTGGAAATTCGGTGTGTTAGCGCCTCAAAGGGGCATTAACGAGGTCCTCTCGCCCGAGCACCGCGCTGTCAGCGCCTGCCGCGAACTTCAGTGAAGGTTTAGTGGCGGCGCTGACAGTTTGCGCTCCGCTCGTTAGCGCCACCCACTGGCTGACATCACCGATTGTGCAACGCCTGTAGCTCCACGGTTGCCAAATTGACTGCTTTCGCCTGCCGTAGCGCCTGGCACTGCTCCGGACAGGGAAAGCAGTCGGTATAGCGACGACCCCGGAGAGCATGGTAATTGTCATTTTTTTTTTTTATTTCTATTTATTCGTGGCAGCAGTGGGGGAAGTGTGGATGTAAGTCCTTGAAATTTTCCACATGGTTTTTTTTTCCCCGCCCTCTTCAGGCGACAGGATGCCGGCATCCGAGCGGCAAAAAATATGAGCGGGCCTCCTGCACTATCGCTCCGTTAACGCCCGAGGAGGAGTGTGAAATGCTTCCCTTAGCGTTCCACTCTCCTTTTGGGCGAAACAGCTGAATATCCCACTTGGAGGCGGTAGACATCGCCCGGCGCTAAAGGTAGCGCCCCCCGGTGGGTGGCACCGAATTTCCACCCTCTCTCTCTCTCTCTCTCTCTCTCTCTCTCTCTACAGATGCCGCCTGACCCGCTGAGAACGTCCTGCATTTTATGTTTATATTTCAGAATTGGGCACGGTTATGGAGGCTGCCCGAAGGTGGCACGAGCAGAGTCCCAAACATTTCATCACGGGAGGAAATAAAAATAAAATGATTCCCGCGAGAACGCTCACTTCCCGAAGGATCGGAGAGCGAATGCACCGAGGAGAGTGGGACGGAACCGGATGGACCAGGAAGTTGCCAGGTTTGAGCTGGGCTTGCAGTAGGGGGGGGGGGGGGGGGGGGACTACAGACGACCTCAGGACCCCCTGGGGCTAGATAGAGTTCCTGTGGGCGACGCCAGAGTGTGGATCTGACTGGGATGCTGCCCTCACAGTTGAATAGTATACTAGCGCGCGCCCGCTAGGCTCGCACACAAATAGTCGCCACTCGGGGCGAGGTACCACTTGTGGACCATAACCCAATGTAAGTCAGCGCTCTTGGGGGGGGGGGAAGGAGAAGAAGGGGAGAGTCAACGTTTTAAGGGGCAAAGAAATTCATCTTAATAGGAAAATTAAAAATATGGATACGTACGGGACAGGGGGTGAGCTCTGTGCTGCCCAGCTGTAATTTAAAGAAACACTCACCAGGGAAGATGTGTCATTCACCATCATATGAATCCTTGTCCTCAGATCACTGTACAGGCACCAGGTGTAGTTCAGGGTGTAGCAAAACGATGAGATATACAGCACCTGCAATACAGATTGTGCAGCACCAGAGGGACATCATCACTTCAACAGCCTCAAAATAAATCTTCAAGAATGTATTTACTGCCTCATTGCCCAGTATCTCACTTGGTAGTGAAACTTCTGATATAGATGTTTCCACTTGTGGGGGAGACCAAAACTAGCTGCCATAAATATAAACTCATCACTAATAAATCCCATAGGGAATTGAGGAGAAACTACCCAGAGAGTGGTGAGAATGTGGAACTCGTCACCATGAAGAGTAG
Organism: Pristiophorus japonicus; assembly: GCF_044704955.1. Classification (NCBI taxonomy): domain Eukaryota; kingdom Metazoa; phylum Chordata; class Chondrichthyes; family Pristiophoridae; genus Pristiophorus; species Pristiophorus japonicus. The sequence continues at coordinate 219,896,448 of NC_091984.1, read as the reverse complement.
TTGAGGTGGAAAGAAAGAAAGAACTTGCATTTATATAGCACCAGTCATGACCACCAGACATCTCAAAGCATTTTACAGCCAATTAAGTACTTTTGGAGTATAGACACTGTTGTAATGTAGGGAACATGGCAACCAATTAACACACAGCAAGTTCCCACAAACTGCAATGTGATAATGAAACAATCTGTTTGTTTGATTGAAGGATAACTCCCCTGCTCTTCAATAGGATCCATGGGATCTTTTAACATCCACCTGAGAGAGAAAACAGGGCCTCGGCTTAATGCCTCAGCCAAAAGACGACACCGCTGACATTGCAGCACACCCTCAGCACTGCACTGGAGTGTCAGTCTAATTTTTAGGCTCAAGTCCCTGGAGTGGGGCTTGAACCCACAGCCTTCTGCCTCAGAGGCAAGAGTGCTACCCACTGAGCCACAGCTGACACTGCATAAGCATCAATGCATTTAAGGGGAAGCTAGAAAAACACAAGAGAGAGAAAGGAACAGAAGGATATGCTGACGGGGTGAGATGAGGTGGGGTGGGAGGGGGCTCGTGTAGAGCATAAACACCGGCATGGACCTGCTGGGCTGACTCGCCTGTTTCTGTGCGGTAGACTATGTAATTCTATGTAGTGGAGCCAGATTTAGAGAATCCTTGGATCCCTTCCTTGGATTGGGAACTACATGGGCACACACTGGGTGCCGGAGGCATTTGGCCACTAGGTCTGATAGCACCTCAACGCTGCTGCCCCAGTATTCGAAGAGGTGGCCAGGCTGACATGTGAAAAATGGCCATTTGGCTGAGGTTTTGGAGTGCCCATGAACAGTAACTCAACAAGGGTGTGTGCTCCAGGAGAAGGGAGGTGGTAACTGGGGGAGAAAGTGGATGGAAAATAGGTCAATCTGTTGCACATAGTTGGCGCGGGAACAATCTTGTGGTTTGAGGTGCCAAAAGTAAAGCCATGGGACTCAAACCAATATACACTTGCAGCAGACTCACGATGGAATCTACTCCTGTCCCTACCAGCTACTGTGTCACTGGGTGTACTGTCCATCTTCTATTCAGTTTGTTACTTTATACGCAAATCTTACCCTGAAAAATGTGCACGCTCGCACACAGATTTGTTCAGATCTCCATCCATTTCCTCTAAAGAAAGATTTGCATTTCTATAGCGCCTTTCAAGACCCCAAGATGTTCTATTTTGCCATTTGTATCTATTCTCTCCCACTTTCTCCTAATCTTATCTGCTGAACATCTCCCAGGTTGTTCCCAAGTCTCCACGATTTTTGTTCTTATGAGTTGTACGATGTTGGAGTTCATTGAATAGTGGAGTCTCATCTCAGCTGGGGTGACAGAATAGCTACTATAATTGGCACCCTGCATTAGGGAGGGGAAATTATCCCGCGTTTCTGCTCTTGATCATTAGTCAGAAACTCTCGCGCTCGGAAGTGCCTGTCTGGTAATTGGATGAGGATAAGATTTGGCTTGGCTGAGATGCAACCACCATCAAATATCCTGTGGACATCAACATCATCATCATAGGCAGTCCCTCGGAATCGAGGAAGACTTGCTTCCACTTCTGAAGTGAGTCCTTTGGTGGCTGAACAGTCCAATATGAGAGCCACAGATTCTGTCACAGGTGGGACAGATAGTCGTTGAGGGAAGGGGTGGGTGGGACAGGTTTGTCGCATGGTCTTTCCTCTGCATGCTCTCGGCGTTGAGACTCGAGGTGCTCAGCGCCCTCCCGGATGCACTTCCTCTACTTAGGGCGGTCTTGGGCCAGGGACTCCAAAGTGTCAGTGGGGATGTCGCACTTTATCAGGGAGGCTTTGAGGATGTCCTTGTAGCGTTTCCGCTGCCCACCTTTGGCCCGTTTGCCGTGATGGAGCTCCGAGTAGACAACCTGTGGACAATCAGTTGTCTAGGCTTACACAAGATCAGCCTGGCTGAGGAAGTGCAGGGTGACCAACCCCCATGGGACTGTACTCCAGCAAGTGTCAGGAGAGGAGAGCAGAGATCGGGAGAAAATTGGAAAGAAAGGACAAATGGGATTGTTAAAACTTTAACAAGGATGAAAATGTCCTCTAAAGAAAGAAAGACTTGCATTTCTATAGCGCCTTTCAAGACGTCCGAAAGCACTTCACAGTCAATGAAGTACAGTCACTGTTGTAATGTAGGAAAAGCAGCAGCCAATTTGCGCACAGCAAGCTCCCACAAACAGCAATGTATGATAACAGCATGGGATCTATTACGTCCACCTGAGAGCAGACGTTTCATCTGAAAGATGGCACCTCCGACAGTGCAGCGCTCCCTCAGCACTGCACTGGAGTGTCAGCCTAGATTTTATGCTCAAGTCCCTGGAGTGGGACTTGAACCCACAACCTGCTGACTTAGAGGCGAGAGTGCTACCCACTGAGCCACAGCTGACACATCTGGCAGATGTTATGGAAATTTTCACCTCCCCCTTTCATACCCTTTGTAATGTATTTGCTTCATGGGTCCTTTGCTTAAGCATTCATAGTAACATATTGCTATTAAGAACTAGTTGTTTTATTAGCAAAGGTTTAACAATCACACTACACATTACCAGTTCATCCACTAGGCTCACAACCACCTGCCTCATCGTGGGTCCCCTAAACCCAACTGGCTGGGGTTTTATTGAGTCTTGTGAACATCACGTGACTGGCTAAGCTACTCCCAACTCAACAGCTCTACAACTATTTTGAGTTGTATCTGTAACACATAAACATTAAATCAAGTGCCCCCTTGGTTTTTTTTTTTTGAGGGCACCAGAAACACAAATTATACAGTGACCCCTGGCTAAAAGTGGGGGGCGGGGCACTAAAACCGTCAAACTTAAACAAATTAACTTTTTACATGTGGTTCAAATTAAAATTTGGTTGCCGGGGGTGATGATGCACTCCAGTCCCTCCGGCGCCCACCTCTCACGGAAGGCCGCGAGCGTACCGGTGGACACCGCGTGCTCCATCTCCAGGGATGTAGCCGCGGAAGAGAGGCAAGCAGTCAGGCTGAACGACCCCCTCGACCGCCCGCTGCCTGGACCGGCTGAGGCCCCCTTGGCCATGCCCAGGAGCAGTCCTACGAGGAGACCTTCCGACCAGCCCACTCCCCTCCCCTCCGCACAGGGTGCCCAAAGATCAGGAGTGTGGGACTGAAGTGCAACCAGAATTTGAGGAGCAGCCCCTTCAGATATTGGAAGAGGGGCTGCAACCTTGCACACTCAATAAAAACGTGGAACATGGACTTCTCTCGACTGCAGAAATTACAGGTGGCCTGGGAGCCCGTGAATCGACTTAAAAACTTATTGTACAGGACTGCTCTATGCAACACCCTCCAGGCCAAGTCCCCAATAAATAAGGGGAGGACTCCTGCGTAGGGAGGACTCCATTGGGGACGCCCGTCTCCTCCGGAAGGCAAGATGGTACGCCATGGCGTGTTCGGACAGCCGGCGAGGATGGCAAGGTGGAGAGTGTGCAAGAACAGCCCGTACAGGAATCCCCTCCACGCAGAACTGAACGGCACGGAGGGGATTTCCCCGAGGAGGCTCAAGTTGTGAGGCGCCGGCTCCCGAGGGAGGTTTCGGGGCTTGGTGCCGATGAGGAATTCCGTCCGGAAGGGAGTCAGGGCCCAGCGCTGTTTTTAGCGACTCGATGGCATTGGCCGTGCGCCGGACATCAGCCCAGTTTAGGCGCCATGCCAGCATGTCTGACGCCATCCAGCCTGCTCCTCCACCATCGAGCAGATCCCTGACCCTGGTCACCTTGCCAGCCACAGCCCTCTCGTCCACCTGCCACCTAAAACCGCATCAACAGCTCTACAACTATTTTAAGTTGTGATCAGTAATCAAGTGCCCCCTGATTAAAGGGGGGGGGGGGGGGGGGGGGGGGAACACCAAACACTTTCAAACAAGTGCCCCCTTGGTTTTTTTTGGGGGGGGCGGTGGCACTGAAATACAAATTATACAAGTGCCCCCTGGCTAAAAGGGAGGGGGGGGGCACTAAAAAACCAGCACAATAAACAAATTAAACTAAAATTTGGTTGCTGGGGTGATGATGCAGTCCAGTCCTTCCGGCACCCACCTCTCGCGGAAGGCCACGAGCGTACCGGTGGACACCGCGTGCTCCATCTCCAGGGACACCCTGGCTCGGCTGTAACCGCAAGAGCATACAGTACACCCTCCAACTTCCCTCATTGCCGTTCTCCCTTCCCCTTCTCTCCCATCCCGTTTGCCTTGAGAGTGCTTACCTGTCCCAGCACCTGGAGATTGTAGCAGGCAGCGCTCTGACCACTGAGGGACTCCCCATAGAGCAGCACGCCAATCAGCCAGCAAACTCCCAGCATCAGGTCAGACAAACTCAGGTAGAACAGAGGGCGAATCTGAAGAAACAAGGACACCGGATCAGTGGCTCACAGTTTGTTGGTCAAAGCAAAACTAGAATTGGCTCTCAATAAACCCTCCTCCAATGTGGTAGGTTACTTTCTGCCCATCTTCAGCCCCCCTCCCCCCCCTGACCTCCCCTATGTATTGATTGGAGATGTCTGTTGACTACTCCGCAGACCACGGATAAAGGGGGAGGGTAAATGAGTGTTAACTTGACACGATCGCCAATTTAGTCCAGTTGTGGGCAAGTTTTGTGCTTTAGGCCCCTGCTTGCAGGGAAATTGGGTTGAAATTTCTTCAAACTCATTTTACATAGGATCTTTATAACTGGTACACTTATTCTAGGTGCCTGAAATGGAAATTGCCCAGCATTAAACATTTCTCACCTCAATGAGTACAAAATTCACAAAAAGGTTATTGAAGCAAGTATTGATACAGTAGAGAATACACAATGACGCAGTAACCCATAAATCCTGTTATCACTGACATTCAGAAATAATACTTCGAATTGCTGAAAGGAGGCTGGTATGTAGAGGTTCCACTGATAGCTCAGGAGCTAAAGGTATTGCCGAATGCAAAGCGGGGTAATTTGGGGCAGTCATGTTTGATAATCTGACTTTGAAGTAATTCCGATGCTAAACTTCTAAACAGTTCTAATGGGCTAGAAAGTGGGAATATTAGACAGGATGCGTGCTCATGACTGTTATCCACAGACTCCTATTAGGAAGTATGCACAATCTGGCTCGGTTGTGACACACCCTCCATGGTTGAATAGGCTCATTTGCGACAGCTGAAGTGTTAGCTGTGGCTCAATGGGTAGCCCACTCGCCTCAAAGTCAGAAGGTTGTGATTTCATAGTCCCACTCCAGGGACTTGAGCACATAAATATATGTTGACACGCCAGTACAGTGCTGCACTGCTGGAGGTGCTACCTTTTGGATGAAACGTTAAACCGAGGCCCCGTTTGCTCTTTCAAGTGGACGTAAAAGATCCCATGAAACTATTTTGAAGACGAGCAGGGAAGTTATCCCCAGTGCCCTGGCCAATATTTATCCCTCAATCAACATAACAAAAAACAGATTATCTGGTCATTATCACATTGCTGTTTGTGGGAGCTTGCTGTGTGCAAATTGGCTGCCATGTATCCCACATTACAACACTCCAAAAAGTACTTCATTGGTTGTAAAGTGCTTTGAGAAGTCCGGTGGTTGTGAAAGGCACTATATAAATGCAAATCTTTCCTGTTTTATCTGTAAAGAATGGCAAATCGAATGAGGTCCTACAGACTGGCCCTTGGATGATGTGTACACCCGAATAACTTAGCACTTTTGTGGGAGGAGGGAAGTGTGCCTCAGTGGTTCTTCTTCCTTACTGCACAGTGGACAAGTCACCCAGGAATTGAAGGAAAGTTGGAGCCTGAGTGACCCAGGAATTTCAAGATGTGCCCTTACCTCTGGGTGTCGTACCAGCTGCTGCAATGCTGCATACCCAATGATGGAGCCTGAACCGAGAATACTGCGAGAGAGAGAGAGAGAGAGCACACACAACATAAAAAGACAATCCAGACTGATAAAGGCGAAGAACAGAGAGTGAATCTACAATACAGAGACATAGAGAGCATGTAAGCGCAATAGAGAATTTACGACAGAGAGAGAGAGAGAAAAAAAAACTGATTTTTAAAATTTATTTGTGGGCATTGTTGGCAAGGCCAGCACTTGTTGCTCATCCCGAATTGCCCTTGAGAAGATGGTGGTGAGCTGCCATTTCAGAGGGGCAGTTAAAAGTAAATCACATTGCTGTGGGTCTGGAGTCACATGTAGGCCAGACTGGCAGATTTATTTCCTGAAGGACATTAGTGAAGCAGATGGTGTTTTACGACAATCCAGTTGTCTCATGGTCACCATTACTGACACTAACTTTTTATTCCAGATTTATTGAATTAACTGAATTTAAATTCCCCAGCTGCCCTGATGGGATTTGAACTCATGTCTCCAGATCATTAGTCTAGGCCTCTGGATTATTAGTCCAATAACAAAACCACTATGCTGCTGTACCCTATGAATGAATCTAGAATACGTTGGGGCCGAAATTGGTCGTTCGCTGGTGGTATGTCATTGCACACCGTCAGGTACCGCTGGGGCGGAGTGTGCACGATTTTCATCAGTTTTTTTCTCGGCGGTATGCCAAGCGGAGTGCAGCAGGGGGAGCGGAGTGCAGCCGGCGGTGTGTGGGCGGTGAGTCCTTTTTATGCGGGAATCTTCGGGTCGCGAGTTGTGCTGCTGCGAAGCTCCGTCCCCCCCAAGAGCAACAACCAGAATCGACAGAGACTGCCGGCCTGAGAACGATGTGCAGGTAAGTGGGGGGGGGGGGAACAGATCACTGTGTGGGGGGAGAACTGATCGCTGTGCGGGGTGGGGAGAAGATCGCTGTGGGAGGGGAGAGATCACTGTGTGGGGGGGGGGGAACTGATCGCTGTGTGGGGGGGGGGGGAAGATCGCTGTGGGAGGGGAGAGATCACTGTGTGGGGGGGGGGGAAACTGATCGCTGTGGGGAGGGGGGGTGGGGAGAGAGAGACTGGAGGGGGGGGGGGGCGGTGACACATATAAAAAATTCATAGGTGAAGATGCACACCGCCGACTGAAGGGCGGTGTGCAGGGTCGGCGGTATATCATCAATTTGGCAATTTTGGGCGGTATGTCGGCGGTCCGCAGGTGGTATGCGACGATATGTCCACCAATTTCGGGCCCAAAGAATGTAAAACCACAATGGAGAAACATGGAGTGAAACCATTATATATATGTAGAGAGAAATTGAGTAACAGATTCTATAATATTGAGAGACACACAGAGTGTGAAACCACAATACAGAGATGAATCTAGAATATTCACCATCTAAACTTTGATTGGAGGAAATTTATAGAGTGATAATCCACAACTGTTCCCCATCTCCTCTGAAGAGAACCACTGCACTTTTGCTGAACTCAAGAATATGCCTTTGGGAACCAGAGATATTGTACTCATCCCCTGATGGCTCAGTGGGGTTAGCAAATGAATAGCTGAATCATGTCACCATCATAGGCAGTCCCTTGGAATCGAGGAAGACTTGCTTCCACTCTTAGCATGAGTTCTTAGGTGGCTGTACAGTCCAATGTGAGAGCCGCAGTCTCTGTCACAGACAGTGATTGAAGGGAAGGGTGGGCAAGGAGCCTGGTTTGCCACACGCTCCTTCCGCTTGATTTCTGCATGCTCTCGATGACGATACTCGAGGAGCTCAGCGCCCTCCCTGATGCACTTCCTCCACTTAGGGCGGTCTTTGGCCAGGGACTCCCAGGTGTCAGTGGGAATGTCGCACTTTATCAGCGAGGCTTTGAGGGTGTCCTTGTAACGTTTCCTCTGCCCACCTTTGGCTCGTTTGCCGTGGACGGGTTCAGAGTAGAGCGCTTGCTTTGGGAGTCTCGTGCCTGGCATGCGAACTAGGTGGCCTGCCCAGCGGAGCTGATCAAGTGTGGTCAGTGCTTCAATGCTGGGGATGTTGGCCTGGACGAGAACGCTAATGTTTGTGCGTCTGTCCTCCCAGGGGATTTGTAGGATCTTGCAGAGACATCGCTGGTGGTATTTCTCCAGCGACTTGGTGTCTATGTACATGGTCCACGTCTCTGAGTCATACAGGTGGGTGGGTATTACTACAGCCCTGTAGACCATGAGCTTGGTGACAGTTTTGAGGGCCTGGTCTTCAAACACTATTTTCTTCCAGCGACCGAAGCTGCACTGGTGCACTGGAGGCAGTGTTGGATCTCATCGTCAATGCCTGCTCTTGTTGATAGGAGGCTCCTTGAATCATGTAGAACAAGTTCAATCCCTGCTTTGTGCTGAATTAACTGGGGTGGGCTTAGAGGAGCTACCTTGAGTTCTGGAATGGAAAATTGGCTGAGTGCTTTTGAATGCCATCTGGTGATGAATGCTGGAAATGCATGAGTCTGGTCATTCAGATAGACTAAGATGCTTCCCAGGCTAAGACCAGCTAACATCATCAAGGCATATAAATAAATAATAATGGCTATTTGGATGAGATATAAGGGACTGCATGTCTTCCATGGAACTGTACCCAGTAAAGAGTAATAGAATCACAGGAAAAAGATCATAGAAGTTTACATCACAGAAGGAAGCCAGTTGTCCCTTCGTGTCCATGCTGGCCAAAAAAAAAAAGCTATCCAGCCTAATCCCACTTTCCAGCTCTTGGTCCGTAGCCCTGTAGGTTACGGCACTTCAAGTGCTTTTAAAATGCGATGAGGGTTTCTGCCTCTATCACCCTTTCAGGCAGTGAGTTCCAGACCCCCACCATCCTTTGGAGTGAAAAAGGTTCTCTTCAACTCCCCTTCTAACAATTACTTTAAATCTATCTTGGTAGTCTGTCGTATCCAACAAAGACATTGATGTGCTAATCATCAATGGCATGTGTCTTCAAGTGGCTGTATAGGCCAATTCTGGATGCACATAGACTCTTGCACACTGGACAAGTGAAGTTTAGTGTGCCTGATGCTGACAGTACTGCCACCTGATGTTGTCTATCTCTAGCGTCCCGCAGGCGTTGACATCAGCTTTCTTCGAAGGTCTGGCAAGCAGTCCTCGTGAGGGTTCGCCACTGGATTTTATTAGCTGCTGTATTCTCGAGGTCCTTTGGTCGGATGCCACAGTTCTATAGCCTCTGGTTATTGACCTGTTTGTAAAGGGTACTAGGTCCTTCCTATCCACTCTATTTAGGCCCCTCATAATTTTATACAAAAGTCTCCTTGGAGAGAAAATGAAAAATAAAGTGGATCCATTCTGTAATTCGCTATATAACACTCTTCAAAAGCAACAAAATGTTAACTTAAGCATCTCACCCAATGCCTAAGTGAGCAAATGCACTGACCAATAGGGAACTCAGCTATAAAGTGCAGGAAGATCCCAGGTTTGATCTGGCTTGTGCTTAGTCTATCGTAGACAGCTGCGACCGATCTCAGTGCCCATGGATTCGGGAGGGGAAAAATAATGAGCCACAGTTCCTGATCCTGATCACGCTCAGTGAGTCCTGCTGGGAAGTGTGCATGTGTTGACGTGGCGGGACAGGATTGGCTCAGCACTGGTGCCCTCCACAGTTGAATAGCCTACTGACACCGATTGTCTAGGCTCACATAAACTGGCCACGGAGACTGCTATCACATTGTGGAACCGATTCCCAGAAAGAAGTCACATCTTCAGGGGGAAGAGAGGAGAAAATTGGATAGGCAAAAATGTTAAAATATATTTTTTTAAACTAACCTCAAAATCACCATAGAAAACTGTATCCAGCGCAATGCCATATAGAACTATGAAGGAACAAAATCACATTTTACAATGACATAGTAGACAAGCACAAAGAGAGGGGGTCCATTACATTTCTCAAACTGATATACTAAATATAATGGATTAAGATTTTATAAGGTTGCTCACTAAATCTGTCTTAATGAAATATGAAACTACCTTCACCTGAAACATCACCTTCCTTTTTCAAATTAACCCGAATTGCTTCCTGTCCCAGATTCCAAGATGTTGTTGGACAAGGGGAGGAGTCTGTCAGTTATCAACAGCAACTTCATTTATATAACGTAGTAATCTGCCCCAAGGCCCTTCACAGGAGAATAACAAAATTTGACACGGAGCCACATAAGGAGATATTTGGAACAGATAACCAAACACTTGGGCAAAACTCCCACAAATAAACACAACCTCTATTATCAGTGCCAGAAGCAGCAACGCCATTGGACATTGCAGACAAAAAACATACAGCAATGGAACATCAGATAATCAATTAGAAAACATTAACCCTAAAGTCACCAGTTGTACCAGACATCAGTTTTCCCCAAAATACTGCTTTCTTCCCACAATTACTTACATATTTGCTTTTACATCGTAAATCAACATTTTTCACATTAGTTCCATAATTTCTATAGAAAATGGAGAGTTCAAACAGGGCAAATATACAAGGGATTATTCATAACACTTACACCAAATATTGCCCCCGCTGTTTAAAGAGGCAGATGCAGACACACGCTGATCTTTCGTTTCTCAGGAGTTTTTTGAGTCCAGCTCAGAGAGATAGGGGAAGTCTCTCTCTCTGCTGACTTATGGTCCTATGTGAAATGGCTTTGGTCTCTGGTCTGCAACCAGTTCCTAAAGGGTACGGGCTCACAGCACAGACATGCTCATAATTTGGTACCAATTGTTCATCTCACTCACAGACATCACAGGATGGCGGGTGTGTGAGATGGAAATGTTACACTGAAATAGAGGAGATGCTGAGGCATGTTGTTGGAACAGAGTAGAAGGGAGTATAACTCTTCCAACTCGTGCTTTGACGTTGGAGGGTTTGATGCTAACAATGGGTGTCGGTTCCTCCTCCTCCCACTAAGATCCCTCACCTGGACCATGTTAAATAAAACAGACACGATCTTTGTGTCATTGGAACAGCTACGCAGCAGATTCACCTAATCACATTATGTCAACTTTAAACAATAGCCCTTTCATGATGCAATGACATATCTTTGACAGATGATTTTTGTTTGGCAAAAGCTCCCATAGTGGCTCAGTAGGCAAAGCAAGTGTATCTTTTGTTAATTCGTTCCGGTATGTGGGCGTCGCTGGCAAGGCCAGTATTTATTGCCCATCCCTAATTGCCCTTAAGAAGGTAATGGTGAGCCACCTTCTTGAACTGCTGCAGTGCGTGTGGTGAAGGTACTCCCACAGTGCTGTTAGGGAGGGAGTTCCAGGATTTTGACCCAGTGACGATGAAGGAACGGCAAAATATTTCCAAGTCAGGATGGTGTGTAACTTGGAGGGGAACTTGCAGGTGATGGTGTTCCCATGAGCCTGCTGCCCTTGTCCTTCTAGGTGGTAGAGGTCGCGGGTTTAGGAGGTGCTACCAAAGAAGCCGTGGCATGTTGCTGCAGTGCATCTTATAGATGGTGCGCCGGTGGTGGAGGGAGTGAATGTTACAGGTGGTGGATGGGGTGCCTTATAACTTACATTTATAAGTTATGCAGTGTAAGTTATATAATATAAATATGAGCACCTATTTCTTATGTTCTTATAACCGAGCTCTGCAGAAGAGGGAGGCTGTGAGTTTAATCCCTAGTACATGCTGACCTCAGCCAAGGCAGAGGCTGGGGTCTACAATTGGCCTCAGCATTCTCTGGGCTAGGGACAGGGAAAATAAGCCAGGGCTTCTTCTTCTGATCACCATCCAGTGATCACCACCGGAAGTGCAGGTATGTGGGCAGAAATGACATTACAGAAACAGGATGTTTATCTATCACATGAGCAGTATCCCAATCCCGTGGACCAGGATTGGCTGGGATACAGCCCATGGATCAAATAACCAATACATGTGAATAAAGGATAGAAAGATTTCTATTTATGTAGCGCCTTTCACAACCACCAGACATCTCAAAACGCTTTACAGCCAATGAAGTACTTTTGGAGTGTAGTCACTGTTGTAATGTGGGAAACACGGCAGAGAATTTGCACACGGCAAGCTCCCACAACCAGCAATGTGATAATGACCAGATAATCTGTTTTTACGTTATGTTGATTGAGGGATAAATATTGGCCAGGTCACATAAGAACATAAGAAATAGGAGCAGGAGTCGGCCACCTGGCCCCTCGAGTCTGCTCCGCCATTCAGTAAGATCATGGCTGATCTGATCATGGACTCAGGAGGGATAAACCCCCCTTTTTCCAAATAATGCCAGGGGATCTTTTACATCCAACTGAGAGGACAGATGGGGCCTCAGTTTAATCATCCGGAAGATGGCACCTCCAGCAGTGCAGCACTCCCTCAGCACTGCACTGGAGTACCTAAGTCCCTGGAACCACAACTTTCATGACTCAGAGGCCAGTGTGCTCCCTGCTGAACCACAGCTGACACAATGATCACTTGTTCCAGATACAGGTGTCTGGAGCACTCCGAACCTTAGGGTTAGACACCTGCCCACTATGGAACTATATCTCATCATCATCAGAGGCAGTCCCTCGGAATCGAGGAAGACTTGCTTCCACTTCCAAAGTAAGTTCTCTGGTGGCTGAACTCCTTCAGGAAAGGAGGGGCCAAGTAGCTGTGCCTAACCCTTCCTGGCTTTCTGGAAACACAGACTATTCCGCCAGTCTCGGTAGTGGGCGAGGAATCTCGGCATGACATACTCAGACAAAAGAGAACCGCGTTGGTTTCTAACTGGTGAAGACTTTGTCTACCCAGAGAGAAATAAATAAAACAATCCTTCAACCCGTACCAAGAAAACTTCACCAACCTTTAGAATTCGATCTTGTATTGTAAATATTCTAATATCGTTTCCCAGTTTAAAAAGTACAAATCAATTTAAATATGTTATTTTCTTTCGCATCTAGTTTGTGTTGTGTTTGTACAGGGGCTGCCCCTGGTGCCTCCAGTTAATAAACTCTCAATAAACTTGCTGATCACTTAACGATCCCGCTTTGAAGAGCAGGAAACATCCCATTAAATAGTGTGGACATTAAACAGATTGCTGGCAATCACTCATTTCTCCTCCAACTTGTCTCCCCTCTCGCTCTGATAATATACCTTCCTCGGCTTTTTTCCCCTTTCAAATCATTTCAGGGCAGAGTCGGCTTCTGCCTCTCTATCCTGAGTCGACAGGAAGGTGCCAGGAAATCTTACCCTCCTTCCCCTTACCCCAAGTCCCGTAACCCTGGCCAAACCAGCAGCAAGTGCCTGGAGTTGGGAGCAAGCTCACCGCAAACACTCACTACACTGGGTCTAAGGTCATCAGCCCTCGCCCCACAGCACTGGGCTGTAAGTACACTGTGCTGCGGGGTTAAGCGCCCTGCTCTGACACTAAACACGGTTATACAATACAACACATGTTAAAAACACAAAACTCACCTCGGTCCAGTCCTCTGTGCTGGTAATGTTCCCCCAATCCCAAGAATGTCCATGTAAATGTTCCATTGCAAATGCTGGCTGATTTCCTCCTCTTCAATCCTGATTTATTTCACACCAAGGTGTTTGGTCAAACCGGTTCTTCTGACAGTCGCTCCTGTCTGTCCGGCGCCGCCGCGGGGATTCCAGCACTTGCACCTTGTGGCTATTTCTGAGGTCCCAGTCCCGCACACAGTTAGATGCAACCCTTCCCCTTTCTGTGCCCTCTTCCAAACAAACTGCGAGGCTCCCGGGTCCAGGCACTGCCCTTTCCTCGGAGGGCTGTGGGAGGTGGAGCGGATTCAAGAGGCACAAGACAGGTGTGGCTAAGCATAATCAGGAACTTATCTTAACCACGTGAGCTTTGCACCAATATAAGCATCTACCACTGGCACATCAACAAAAGTGAAACACTGCCGGTGAAATAAAAACAGAAAATGCTGGAAATGCTCAGCAGGTCAGGCAGCAAGTGTGGAGAGAGAAACAAGATTTAATGTTTCAGGTCGATGACCTTTAAGCAGAACTGGAAGATGTTAGAGATGGACAGTTTTTAAGCAACTACAGGGGAAAGGGGGCAGGGAAAGAAAGATTATATAGCATTTATATAGCGCCTTGCACGACCACCGGACGCCTCAAAGGCTTTACAGCCAATGAAATACTTTTGGAGTGTAGTCACTGTTGCAATGAAAGAAGAAAAGGGATTAAAGTGGAGGACAGGAGTAATTAAATGACAGAAGGGATGATGGTGCAAGACCAAAGGGGTTGATAATAAGACAAGTATAGAAACAAAAAATGGTTCAGAGGAGGTGTAAATGGTTGCAGCGGGATAGCAAAATGTGGGAATGTGGAGAGGGTTACCATGGCCTGGAAATTGGCAGATGAAAGGCAGGTGGACCCCAAGGGTGCAGACCATGCCGCTGGCCATGTGCCCTCAGGAGCACACACCTCCTCCACTCCCAGCGACCCTGGAACGCCCGTCCTCCATTGCCAGCACCTGCTGTCCCAGAGAAAATGGCAGCGGTGGTTAAGGTCTCAAGTTGTTAAACTCTGTGTTAAGGCCAGAAGGCTGTAAAGTGCATGGTAGAAAGTGGTGGTGACCATGGCACCACTGATACATGTTTTTATTTTTATTGTTCTCCTCTCCTCGCCCGAAGGTGCTATTAGTGCTAGTGGGGCCTCTCTCTGGCACCCTACTGGCACTGGCTATTCTATCGTAAGGATCATCACAACCTGACCCTGTCCTCGCCCCGATTTGCAAACCTTTCTAGCATGGGTCACTGGATAGCAATCAGGAGTGGAATCCTTATTCCTCCCCACTCCCTGGGCAAAGGGAACTGAGGTCAACTGTGGAATCTTACAGCACAGAAGGAGGCCATTCGGCCCATTGTGCCTGTAGAATCCATAATGCTGCCCCAGTTGAGATTAGCTAACTAAACACAGCCCAGGGATTTAACTCGTTTACAATATGTTTCCTACATTACAATAGTGACTACACTTCAAAGGTACTTCATTGGCTATAAAGCGCTTTGGGAGGTCCTGAGGTGAACAGCGCTATATAAATGCAAGTTATTTTTTTCTTTCTAATACTCACTGATCTAGTGAGAGTGAAATTGATCTAATAGCGTATATGTAAAGCACATAAAATAATCATGCTTAAGGTATTTTAAGCTTGAAATTGTAATAGTGCATTTCCCATGTCAGAGAATGGTTTCCACTTTTGCTTGGAGGGATCTGGAGGGACTGGATTAACTAAAGACCAGTTAGTTACACATCAGAATCAGAGGAAATCCTAGAATCTATTATCAAGGACATGATAATGGAACACCTATGGCAATATCATCTAATTGCTAAGGGTCAGCATGGAGTTACAAAAAGGAAATCATGCCAGAGGAATTTAATAGACTTAAAAAATATATATAATTAACAAAAAAGGGTGAGAATATATATGTGATGTACTTGGAGTTTAGCAAAGCTTCTGACATGGTGTCATAAAAAAAACTAGTTCAGAAAATGATTAGAGTGGTGTTGGTGGTAACGAGTTGAGATGGGTTAAATCCAGGCAGGGTAATAGGAAAGAGGTTGTAGCGGATGGAGGGTGAGATAAATGGAGCTCCACACGGCTTGGTATTGGGTCATGTATTCTTCAATGTTTTCATAAATCAATTGGAAAAGGATGTCAGTAGCTTCATCTCAAAGGCTGCATATGACACCAAAACAGTAGGGTTAGTTAATACAACAACAACATAGCGCTTTTAACTAGTAAAACGTCCCAAGGCACTGCACAGGTGCGTTATAAGACAAAATTTGACACCGAGCCATCAAAGGACCCAAAAAGATAGGTTTAAAGGAGCGTCTTAAAGGAGGAAAGAGAGATAAAGAGGTCAGGGTTCAGGGCCTATGCAGCTGATGGCACGGCCACCAATGGTGGAGGGATAAAAATCAGGGATGCTCAAGAGGCCAGACTTACAGGAGCGCAGATATCTTGGGAGGTGGGTGTTGTGAGGCTGAAGGAGATTACAGAGATAGGGAGGGGTGAGACCATGGAGGGATTTGAAAACAAGGATGAGAATTTTGAAATCGAGGCGTTGCTTAACTGGGAGCCAATGTAGGTCAGCGAACACAGGGGTTGATGGGTGAATACAGTGGAAGACTGGGAACAAGCTACAAGAGGACTTCACCTATTTGGGAAGTGGGCAGACAATTGGCAGATGCAGTTCAATTTAGACAGATGTATAGTCATGCATTCATGGATACAGAACCGGCAGAAGGATTACAGGAAAATACGGAGAAAGATGGGATCAGCAAATAGATCTGGGTGTCAGTGTAGATGGATCAAGAGAAAGAGAGAGTAAACCGATGCCTGGCTGCTATCAAAAATAGCTAATAGAATGTTAGGTTGCATAAGAAAAGAGAATGGAGTGTAGATCAAAGGAAGTAATCCTGTCATTATGCAAATTGTGGGAAGGCAACAAGACGTCATGATCAAAGAGTGAAAATGGAGAGTTCCCATTCTTCCCAGAAAATAACATCTTCTTGCTGTGTACCTCCTGGTGGCTGAAGCAGGAACAAGGTCAGTGACTGGGAGCAGATCACCCACCATCTGAAGCAAGAATAATGCAGAAAATAACTTTGAAAAACAGAATGTCTTTAAAATAACACACAAAAAAACAATAATACAATCACACCCCCCCATTCCATATTTGTTGTGCTCATCCTTCACCATCATTTTTAAAAATTCATTGCCCATCCCTAATTGCCTTTTGATACAACTGAGTGGCTCGCTAGGCCATTTCAGAGGGCAGTTAAGGGTCAACCACATTGCTGTGGGTCTGGAGTCACATATGGGCCAGACCAGGTAAGGACAGCACATTTCCTTCCCTAAAGGACATTAGTGAACCAGATGGGTTTTTAACGACAATCCAATAGTTTCATGGTCTGATACTAGCTTCTTATTCCAGATTTATTTAATTAACTGAATTTTAAATTCCCGTGATGGGATTTTGAAGTCATATTCTCCGGATCATTAGTCGTGGCCTCTGGATTAAAGTATCAGCTGTAGCTCAGTGGGCAGCACACTCGCCTCTGGGCCAGAAGGTTATGGGTTCATGTCCCACTCCAGGGACTTGAGCACAAAAAAAATCCAGGCAGGGAGTGCTGCACTGTCGGAGGTGCTGTCTTTTGGATAAGAAGTTAAACCGAGGTCCCGTCTGCTCTTGCAAGTGGGCGTAAAAAAAAATCCCATGGCACTATTTTGAAGACGAGCAGGGAAGTTATCCCCAGTGTCCTGGCCAATATTTATCCCTCAATCAACATTAAAAAAAAACGGATTATCTGGTCATTATCACATTGCTGTTTATGGGAGCTTGCTTGTGTACAAATTGGCTGCCGCATTTCCTACATGACAGGAGTGACATAGAAACATAGAAAATAGGTGCAGGAGTAGGTTATTCGGCCTGTCAAGCTTGCACCTCTATTCAATATGATCATGGCTGATCATGCAACTTCAGTACCCCATTCCTGCTTTCTCTCCATACCCCTTGATCCCTTTAGCAGAAAGGGCCACAGCTAACTCCTTTTTGAATATGTCTAACAAACTGGCCTCAACAACTTTCTGCGGTAGAGAATTCCACATGCTCTCTGAGTGACTACACTCAAAAGTACTTCATTGGCTGTAAAGCGCTGTGAGATGTCTGGTGGTCGTGAAGGGCGCTATATCAATGCAAGTCTTTCTTTCTTACTAGTCCAGTAACATAACCGCTATGCAACTGTACCCTCATCAGTGGTCAGTATTCTAGTGCTG